>NC_043960.1:55120016-55157239 GCF_902148855.1 Sphaeramia orbicularis | reverse complement strand
GCGTCTGGATCATTACAGTCACTGTTCCATTAGTGCTGGTTTATCCCAGAGCACTTTTTATAGTGGATTGTCTCCAGAAGTGAGACAGGAACTCAGAAAACTCCATTTAAATAGAGGGGTCTCCAAGACTTTGCACCTGTTGTCATTTGTGCAAGCAGTCTTTGTAAATCACCCGAAAACTGTGGTCACACCCCACACGCAAAATTCTAGATGTGCAAGCAAATTAGTACACACGCAAATTGGGATCTTGGTCGATCCGGCCCTGAGTGTCATGGACAGATGAGTGTAAATACTGAGTCCTGTTGGTCAGACTAATGTGTCTCATCAACCACATACACATTCATCCTGCCTTTATATTCAGCTCTGTTCATGTTAGTTCTGTTCTGGTTTATAATCTAGCAAAGCTGCACAGATCATAATCATTCAACTTATAAAAGTCTTTAAACATGTCTGTTGGGACTGTGAACCTGGAATTATTTAATTTTTCAAGTATTGACTTACTGAAATCTGGTAGCCATTCATAGCTGCTGCTGCGCCTCAGAGGTTGAACATCTGTAAACAGACACACACACAGTGGTTTACTCAGGTATTTCTGTCTTTGTTGTTCTGACAGGACAGTATGTCTGCAGACGTCCACTGTGGAGACACTTCCTGTGGACGATGAAGATCAGATCCTTCCATTGGATAATTACTGCACACATGAATATGTTTCAGTTTCTACAGGTTCATGAACTGATGTGAGTACCCTCTCATTTATTACACAACTATGTCAGAAGAACAGATGTAAATGTGTGCATTATTGACCTGAATCCAACAAAACAACTGAGGAGAAGAAACGACTAAAACTGGTTCAAAACTGTCCTTTATCAGGTCTTTGTGTCCACAGCTCAGGACTGGAAACAGATGAAGTTTACACCAGTGAAAAGGTATCAAGTGTCTGGGAACTGGACGTTGACTTATGGAAGTGACACCAGAACACATCCACATAGATCTTTTTCACTTCTGTATTTTTGACCAGAAATATGCAATCATTGCATTCTACTTCCTCACTTATCAGGGCAACTCTGGCACAAGAGAAGAACAAGTGTTCCAGGCTGCTCTGGTTCTGTCCAAAATAGCCGTATCTGGTGGATTCAGGCGGTCTGGGGGAATGAGGGACCAAAGTTTGTGATTAAAAAGGGTCATACATGTATTTCCCTCCAAGCACAGGCAGACATGTGGCTTTGTTGTCAGGTTGATTTGAGGCTTGTCCTCCAAATCCACATCAGAAACTAAACAGTATATAGATGTGACAAAGTACGGGAAACACACAGACTTCTGTTAAAGACTGCTGTCACAGATAGGAGGAAGAGCCTATGGTAACCTGCAGGCGCACGGCCCGGAGGCATGAGAAAGATGAAATTAATTTGAGGATTTCCCTTTTTAAAAATCGTCCTAATTAAAAAAACAATTTTGATTTAAAATCGAAATTGTGCAGCCCTACTTGGACGAATACACAGGATGTGTTTATGTTTCATTAAATGGCCTTTACAGGAGTTTGTAAATCCAACTATTGACTGGATCCTGACGTCTACAGATGGATTCTACCAACGTGCATATTATTAAACACATTAACCTGTGTCACATCATGTACTTCTGTCCTAAACTTGTCGTCTTATCTTGGGTCTAAACCCTGTTGGACCACCAGATGCTGTGGCCATGATCCACTCTTCCAGACATGAACAGATTCAGCTGCTGCAGCGTCTGATGGAACCGACACAAAACAACAAGACTAACATTAAGTGAGTAATGACAGATGAAAGCAGGGCGTGTCAGTATGAAGTATTTCTCTGAAACAGTGAAGACATGGAGCTGTCCCTTCTCCGTCCACAGTAGATCTTATTAATTCAACACATTACTGTCAGAATCTGTCCATTCCAAAGTCCATGAATGTCCACGAGTCCACCAGTACAACCCAATACAAGTCACACTCACGTCCTGTTACTGAAGACTTCAAATATTTACTACTTCAAACCACAGTAAAAGTACATCAGAGTACCTGTAAATAAGGCATTGAAGGCTTCTATAGCTTCTAGAGCGATATAAAGGAATACTAGAGTGTATCTGAATTAAACTACTGTTCATTCAGTCCCATTCTGGACTAAAGTACATGTAAGAACAGACACAGAAAGGGATTTCCTGAATGAGTCACACAGTAGAAACACACATTTACATTTATATCATCAAATACAAACACTATGTAAACTCTTAAAACTCTGTAGTCAAATGTAAAGTGTGTGGCCTGGAAGACACTGTTCAGGTCAAATAACCCAAATACTTTAGTGTGAAATGAAGCTGTTTTCCATGTTTAACCTGTATTTACAATGAATTTATAACCTTTTACACCTCAGCATCAAACTATGATTTACATCATAATAGTCAGACAGAAAAACAAGGCTTATCTAACTTTAGAAGCACTTTTTTTATCAGGATTTACAGTGAACTCACCCGTATACAGTTACTGCATCAAAGAGATGGAGAAGCGAAAGTAGACGCTGCCTTCATGTGCAATGGGAAATACAAGTTAGGCCTCCTCATGTCTTATTTCCACTGGAGAACTGGGGAAAAAATTAGATCCATGAACTACAGAGATGAAAATAACCCTTGACCTTTACAACATGGCGGAGAAAACGAAGGATTAATCACAAATGATAAATGATGCTCTTATTACCGTTCTGCTGCTGTTAGCTGATGGTTTTGCACATTTAAAGTAGTTTACACAACATCTAAAAGAAAATCTAAAAGAACATGGAGAAGCAGACGTGCAGCAGTCACTGTTAATTATCTGTCAGACATTTTATTTCACTGAAACAAAAGCACCTGAACACAACACACTCATAATTTAGAATTCACAAGCTGAAAGCATCATCTTCCCGATGGCACGTGAAGGCATCATTTCTCTGTCCGCGGCTTAGTTCCTGTGGTTTGATTGGACACCATAGTGCAAATGGGCGTGGCCAAAACATGTCAAAAAAGGGTATGCACATACGTCACTTCCCCCAGGCCACGCCCCTCTAAATCAGACTGATTGTCTTAAACCAACCTGCTCAACATGACGGAGTACAGCAGTAAACACAGCCAGAGCAGGAAAATGTGAAATATGAAATTAAATGAAGGACAGTTGGACTGGACATGGATCTGTACGAGTACCAAAGAACAAGTGGTCCATGAACACTGACATGTGGACACAAATGGAGGATCCTGACATCCAGGGTGGAGGGGATCAGCGCTATTTATAACCTGAAACAAATACATGGTTTCATCATCACTGACAACCAGGGTCCAAAACAGGGCCCAGAACCAGCTGATCCAAAGTGCATTTCCAGTAGACCGTGGACTGACCCCAGTGAATATATGCATGATCTACTGGGACTGAGGAGATTTACTGAGTCTAGCTCAGATCAAGTACTTTATCCACACACATACTACTGCTGTGGACCAGCAGGGCACCACTGGATTCTGGGAAATTAGAGATTTTTCCAACCTGTTTTTAAATTATGATGTTGTTCTTGTAATATTATGGCTTTATTGTCAGAATATGACGACTTTAATCTCAACGAAACATTCTTGTTAAATTATGAGTTGTTTTTTTTTTTTTATAACTGCGACTTTATTCTCATAACATTGTGATCCTTTTTGTATTCGGCTTTTATCATAAAATTACGGGTTTTATATTGATATTTTATGACTTTATACTCGTAGTGAAAAGTGTTTTTATTACCTCCACCAAGGAGGTTATGTTTTTGCCAGGTTGTTTGTTTTTTGTCTGTCTGTCTGTTTGTTTGTCTGTCCGTTAGTGTGCAACATAACTCAAAAGTTATGGACAGAGTTTGATGAAATTTTCAGGGTTTGTTGGAAATGGGATAAGAAAGAAATGATTAAATTTTGGTGGTGATCGGGGGTGGGGGGGCCCACGGGGGGGGCCACTGATCAGCCTTGGCGGAGGTCTGCGCTCTCCGAGTGCTTCTAGTTTTCTTATGTGGCCCTAATACTCCATTGTAGCTTTATTCTCCAGTTCCCTGTATTTGAAAACTGGGTTAGCCTCAGTTTCAGTTAGTTCTAATCATGTAGGAGCCCAAGGTTCAGAATCACAAATGAAGACAAAAACCACAAAAGATCTGATCATGAAACCAAGAGCTTTACTAAAAATAACGTTAGCCAAAACAATACGTCATTTAAGGTCTGATTTGACCCAAAAATTCAGCATAAAATAATGTTAGCTGACACCAAACAGGATCCACAGATCTAGGTTTGGTTTCCTGGATTGTGGATCCATCTACTTCTCTTTTCTTTGTCTTTCGGTGTCTGTAAAACCATAGCTCCGACTGCTTTAAGAACCTGTTCATACAATCAATCACACAACAGCTCTTCCCCATTTTTTATTAAATCTTGTTCTTCAGTTTAGACAGTATTGAAGCCAACGCTGTCACTCATCTCCCTCTTTCTGCCACTCAGTGGGCGGAAACGCGGTGCCCTTCGGTAGCGGTGACATCACATACATACCCTTTATCGTGCCGTTATGTTTGTTGTGTTGTATGTCTGTACTGGAAAAAAGACACATGCGATTATCCACAGTGTAGTGTGGTATTTGCTTTCTCGTCTTTTAACACCAGCCCATACAAAGTTGACTGAGACCCTCCCTTCTGCTTTCATCAGCATATCACTTTGAGCTCCTATTATGAAAGTAAAACCACAGCTCTATAAACCATATGGAAATGGAAAACACACATGGGCGGCCGTGGCTCAGGAGGTAGAGTGGTCGTCCAATAACCAAGGGTTGGTGGTTCCAATCTGTAAGACACTTCACCCTCCTTGGCTCCAGTGCTGCTCCTCACACTGGTGTATGAATGTTCGGTGGTGGTGGGAGGGCCGTAGTATAAACTGACAGCCAAGTGTCTGTCAGCCTGCCCCACTGTGAATACATATAATATAATCATAATTAACACCGCAAGCAGTGTTATGGCCCTCACCCTCCTGCCCGACCGCCTCCCCACATGACCGTCAAGGCCACCCGACCGTGAGAGGACACCGTATCGTGGGCTTGATCCGACATTCTGTGAGATACACAGTTTTATACTTCTGAAAATGAACGCCTCATCACAGACTTGTCACTGCCACGCCCAACATTTGATCAAAATGTCATTGGTAACGTTTGATCACACGTGTGTAGGTGATTTTCACCAAATTTGGTCCAAATTGGATGTAAACCCTTATTGGTCTATACTTCCACCCAATATGGCCGACTTCCTGTTGGGTTTAGGGCGGGGCCATAATGTAATTTTTTACTTGTCCCAACATGGGCTATGTCTGTACCGAGTTTCATGTTTGTACGATGAAAGACTCATTTTGTGATACTTTTTCTTGGTGACTTCAATAAAAAAAAATTTAAGCCAGGCTTGAATTTTTGGTCAGATAAAATAGACTTTTTGTTAACGTTCAGGGGGTCAAAATTGCATTCAAAGTGTCCAGGAAAAATAATAATAACGGAACCATGCGATTTTAATAAGCCCTCGCTGACTAGTGCCTGCGTGGCTCGGGCCTAATATATAATAAAAGATAATAATACTAATACTAATACTACTACTACTACTACTACTACTATAATAATAATAATAATCCATTTTATTTGGATAGTGCTTTTCATGGAACTCAAAGAGTCTTTACATAAAGCAGATAAAAACAGAAACCAAACACAAACAGATAAAAGCAGGTGCAGAAGGCAGGTATATGAATATAAAACAGTTAAACATTAAAGCAATCTTAATAAATGAGTTTTTAAAAGAGATTTGAAGGTGGTGAGGTCAGAGCAGTGTTGGATGGTAGGTGGGAGGGAGTTCCAGAGGGTTGGGGCAGCAATAGAAAAACCTCTGTCCCCCCAGGTTCAGCGCTTGGTTTTTAATGGTGTGGCAAGGAGGTGAGCAGAGGAGGATCGGAGGGTGTGGGAGGGGGCATGGGGCTGAAGTAGGACAATGAGCTGGGGGGTGGGCCTGGTGATGGAGGCTTTGTGGGTGAGGAGGAGGATCTTGAATGTTATTCGGTGTTTGACAGGGAACCAGTGGAGATGTTGGAGGACCGGGGTGATGTGATCAGTGATCGGGTGTGGGTGAGGAGACGAGCGGCGGAGTTCTGAATGAGGTGGAATTTAGTGAGGAGTTTAGAGAGTAAACCATAGAAAACAGACCAGAAATGCCTATTTTTTTCATTCATTCATTTCTAGACATCGTAGATGTTCTCCCTCCACGATTGACTACGAACTCTAGACTTTGTACAAACTGGAAGATTCGTACAAATCCGTCATTCATAAGAATTTCTGGGATCGAGGCATTAGCGTTCTGTCCTTGAAAATGATAACGCCGGTCTCAGGAAAAAAAAAAAAAAAACAACAGGCATTTTTGGTCCATTTTTCCATTTCTGTCAGGTAGTATCTTTATTTTCTGTTATTAGAGAAAACGAAATCAATCTGTTTTTTTTAAATTTGGTTTATCTGTTTTGACACTGAAAAAGAAAAACACCACGAAATTCCATTTTAATTCTTCTATTTTAACCCTGTAAAGTCTGAACCATTAAATCATTGACAGAAAATTCCAGTTCTTTGAAACTGGAGCCTTTATTGGTCCTTCTGAACAACCAAAAAGAATGTTTTTTCAAATATCAATTTCCATGTATGAGTTTCAATTTTGTATCATATTTGATCCATTAGGTCTCAGTGCTCAATATTATTTTTGAACACATAAAACATAATGTAACACAAATATGTCTGATGAATTGTTAATTCCTTTTCTAAATGGTCCCACTTCTTCCTCCTTCCTCTTTAATGACAGTCTTGTAGTGTCACTGGAAAGGCTCTGGTGAATGAACTCCTCCCCCTGGTGGATTATCTGTGTATTGCATGTATCTAATTGTATACATCAGGTTTTTCAAGACAAAAAAACCACACTGATCATGTAGAGGGCTTCAAAACTCATGGATCAAATACGATACATTCGGCGTTGGAGGGGAAGCGAAAATCAATTAACCACTAGTTGTTCTTTGTTTCTGAAAAAACAATAAATAAAAAATTCAATAACCGAAAGATACACGGACCAACAACAAACACACACTCTGTGAGTTCTTGTGTCAGATCAGATCGAGTGTTGGGAGTTTAATGAGGTCAGTGATCGTTGAACCCATTAACTGTCCATCATTCTAGTGTTTACAGGAGGACACACCTGGGCTGAAGAATAAGAGCAGGACATGTTTATCCAGTGGGTTTTATCATGCGTGTAAATTACAGGAGGTAAATGAGAAGATAAATAAACCTGTTTGTGGCTGATTAAAGCACCATCTGTCTGTGTCACTGGAAAATAAATGTAATGTTTATTGTGTGGACGGTGTCATCAGCGCCAAAACAATATTGAATGGGCCATTTGGTCCTTACGTTCTAATTTAACCAACTTAAGTAAATGAGTCGGTCTGGGAGCAGTTAGTGGACCGTCAGCCCCATCAGTCCTCATGTACTGTCATGTTCTACGCCTTAGATAGGTTCAGTTTTATTGCATATAAACCACATGTCATGGACTGGAAATGTTCCTGCAGCTCACACTCTGGAAGGAAACAAACACATTTATGCTGCGTTCCAGGCTGTTTTTTGAGCCCGTACGTCATGACTTCAAATCACGACTCACTACTTTGTAAAGTTCCAGGCAAGTCACACCAAACTGTCTGAGCACAAGGAATTGTGGGAGTTAGATGTAAACAAACCAGCATGGTGGAGCGTACGTTATACTCATTTACAATCATTTCTATCGCCAAAGGTGTTTGTTCTTTGATTATTTGAGGGAAACAGAGGAGGAAAAACAGCGCATAAAGCAAGAGAAGCTGTTCTACCTTTTTGTGATTCGTATTTGGTATTAATTATCTCTGCCAGGAGGTATGTGATCACTTTGCTTTGTGTGTTTGCGTGTGTGCATGCGTGTATGTTTGTTTGTTAGCAAGATAACTCAAAAAGTTAAGGACGGATTTTCATGAAATTTTCAGGAAATGTTGATACTGGCACAAGGAAGAAATTAGTAAATTTTGGTGGTGATCGGGGCGGGGGGCACTGATCAGCCTTGGTGGAGGTCTGCGCTCTCTGAGTGCTTTTCTTGTTTATTCTTTCACTCATTGGACTGAAAACTAGCTAACACTAGAGCAGCTGCTGATTACAGAACATTTACAGATAAATAATGTCAGAGCAATACCTTGTTTTAATAAACCTGCATAAACACCGCATCCATGGGGGGGGGGGGGTTTGCCAATGCTACATGACATTAGAACTCAGAACTGGAGAACATGGCTCTAGTACGAGTTCACAGGTGGGAAGTCACAGGTTTGACTGACATTCCAGTGCATTTTCACCGGTAAAAGGTTGGAAAAACACGAGTTATGGGTGGACTGGAATGCAACATTAACTCTTAGCTCCTCCCCTCTGCATTTTTGTCAATTTTTCCCTTTCTTTTTTTTCATTTGTTGATCATTTTTGGCAGTTGTCGCAGCTTTTGGAGCGAAATTTGACAGAAATGTGTCTTTTTATTTATATTATTAAAATCCAGTGTCTTTAGTCATAGATGCGTTTCACTGCCATCAGAAATAAATCCATCTCAGAGTTTCAGATGTTCACCACCAGAACCAAAACCTGGTTCAAGACAAAACACAACTGTTCTCATCTGTAATATGTGTATATTGTGTGAGTGGTGAATGTGTTATTTCCTCCGCCAAGGAGGTTATGTTTTGCCGGCGTTGGTTTGTCTGTCGTCTGTCTGTGTGCAAGATAACTCAAGAAGTTATGGACAGATTTGGATGAAAATTTCAGGAAATGTTAATACTCGCACAAGGAACAAATGATTACATTTTGGTGGTGATCGGGGGGTGGGGGGGCACTGATCTGCCTTGGCGGTCTGCGCAGTCCAAGTGCTTTTCTAGTATATAAATGCAACACTGGATTATTGAATTGTGTGGTATGACTGTTTTAAATAATGTATATTTTATTGTACTGTAGTGTTATGAAAGAGAGTTGTCAATTAGCACTAGCTCTAAACTCTATATGCATCACATCAGCTGAAAACTTGTAACTATGTTTGACTGCACTGTCCCTGTCAAATAAATAAATAAATTAAATTAAAAAAACAAACAAACTATAATTATGTTTTTTCCCATTATGCATTTTGCACCCTAGTCACCTTCGTAGACAAAAATGTCCATGCACAAAAAACTACTTTAAAATCCTCATATATCAACATTTTTTTTTGCTTTTTTATTTATTTATTTTTCTAAATCTCTTAAACAACTTCCCTCCTGCTCAAACTACCAAACATTCAACAGTTTTCAGGATTTTTACCCTTTAAATGCCACTTTAATAATTTGAATTCTGATTGAGTTATTTAAAAAAAAAAAAACATAAAATTTAATATTTTCCATAAAATAAATAGTAGGTGGATCAAACATTGGTGTTTATTAGAGCCTTGGATAGATCAAAGATTATGAACTAAATGGATTTGATTGCATTAGTATTTAGTCATCAGGGTGACCAGATGGAATATCTGACACCACAGAAAAAATACTAATGCAGTCAAATCCATTTAGTTGATCATCTTTGACCTATCCAAGGCTCTAATAAACACTAATGTTTCACCTACTATTTATTTTATGGAAAATAATCCATTTAACATGTTTTTTTTTTTTTTTTTTTTTTAAATAATCAGAATTCAAATAATTAAACAGGCATTTAAAGGGTTAAAATCCTGGAAACTGTTGAATGTTTGGTCATTTTAAGCAGGGGGGAAGTTGTTTATCCTCCTAAGACCCAGGAAATGTCAGCATAGTACAACCTTTTTGTTTTTTATTAAATAAGTGCCTATATTGGAAACATCATGATGCAACAGTTTTTCAGATGCAGTTTTTAAGATTTTTATGGAATGTAATTTGAGGTGGGCAGTTTTTTCTTTTTTTCTTTTTTTTTTTGTATAAAGTTGTGAAACTCTTGTCCACAAATGTGGACAGAAAACCCATAGCTGGGTCTGAGGAGGTTAAGAGATTTAGAAAAAAAAATCTTGATGTCTGATGGTTTTATACTGGTTTTCGTGTGCGTGTACATTTTTGTCTATAAGGGTGAGCAGAGGGTTTTTTTTTTTGGAGGCATAAGGGTTAAAAGTACTTTGACTTGTATTGTAGACAGAATGAACACAACAGGTTTAATGTGTAAATTAAATAAAATGAATAAAGTAAAATCAAAATAAAATGTCATTTGTAAATACTGTCTATTTCCTTTCCATACACAGAGCTGGAAAACATTCAAGAACAACATGAAATGGGAGCAGTTTAGGCCAAAGGACGAGTTCAAAGAATGAAACACAAGATTTGGAGACAGAGATGTGAACGGTGAATGGAGCGATCTGGTCCAGAACCAGCACCAGCGTCCAGACTGGGGGGGGGGGGTCCAACTCATTTGGATTGCTGATGTTTTCAAGGTAAATGATAGACTGTGATTACACACCACACACACACACACACACATATGTAAATATATATATATATATATATATATATATATATATGTCAGGGTAGAGACTGCAATCTGGTAGGATCGGTGATTCTACCAGTAGAAACTCCGATCAGAGTCTCTGACCCTAACACTAACCCTAACCCGATCGGAGTTTTCTACCAGTTGAGACTCCGATCGTAGTCTCTACTGGTAGAATCGCCGATCCTACCAGATCGCAGTCTCTACCCTGATATATATATATATATATATATAGACGAGGGCTGTTCAATAAGTTCATGGCCTCACCCAGAAATACTGGTTGTTATAATACAGGATGTTACATTCTTTCGTGATGGGATAGTGATGCTTGAACATCGATGGACCAAGTGCATTGCTGTAAATGGAGATTATGTTGAATAAAATATAAATTATCAGTCTGTTGTTCTGTTCTGGGTGAGGCCATGAACTTATTGAACGGCCCTCGTATATACATTATATAGATATATATATATAATATATATATATATATATATATAGTATGTATGTATATATATACTGGTTTATGTGCATTAACAATAGATTTATAAATCTTCTATTAGATCAGATCTGTCAGACTCCTGTTAGTTCAGGTTCCACTTTCAGCCTAATCTGATCTAAAGTGGGTCGGATCAGTACATAATATAAATAATAGGATAACTGATAAATAAAATCAAATCCAAAGTTTTGTTTATGTTTTTGAGTGAAAAAGTCAAATTCCATGATGAAAATGTTTATATTATGTTAGTCACAGCTACTTATACTCTGCATTTATTGATTGATTGATGATGTGTATGAGTGTGTTTGTGGAGCAGTGATCTATCTATCTATCTATCTATCTATCTATCTATCTATCTTATCTATCTATCTATCTACTATCTATCTATCTATCTATCTAGCTCTATCTATCTATCTATCTATCTATCTATCTATCTATCTATCTATCTATCTATCTATCTATCTATCTATCTATCTATCTATCTATCTATCTCTACGAACTACTGACTTGAATATAACATGAACAAATATGAACAACCTGAAAATTCTTTAGAAAATAAGTAACATTTTAACATTATTACTCCTTAGTTTATCATTTATACAAGTTCATTATAACGTACAGATCACAGTTTCTACAATACACAGAACATTTAGTAACAGAATATTGGTACAATTCCACTGACTTCTATTCAGACATTTCAAGTTGTTCATATTTGTTCAGGTTTTTCACTTTTTTTTTGTAAAAGTCTAGTCTGTAAATGTAAATATTTTGTGTAATTTTCCTTTTTTTTTTTTTTTTTTACACTAAAACAAAGAGAAACACTATTTACTGGTAGATTGAATTGACTAAAATGACTTTAACGTCCTTATGTTAATATCTTCAGTGTCACTTTACATTTCACTAATTCATTCCATGGGCCAGATGGACCCTTTGGGGCCGTTTTGGCCCCCGGCCATGTTTGACACCCCTGGTCTAGACCTTTAGGAGCAAGGATGGGATGGATCTGTAAGGATGTGGTTTACTGAGCAGTGAAGTAAATGAAATAAAACATGTGGACCAGCACCCTGTCAGACAGATTTAGTTTTAGACCAGTTCCAAAAAATGCATAAAAGAAAGAAAAAAAGGCATCATGAACAACAGAGATCTGAATAATAGATGGCTGTAGGCTTTTACTGAACGTTTTTCTCACAGCCAGTCTGTTTTCTGTCAAAGTGAAAGATTAGAATTAAACTTAGGTAGATTTAAAAAATAATAATTCAATAAATAAATGAAAAAAACTCTTTCCCTGCCATTCCCTAAAACCTCAGAGGCAGGACGGATGCAGCCACTTCCTGTTGGTTCATTATTTTAACTCATTTACAGAGCTTCAATGTCAACGATCCTATAATAGACCGTTATTATTCTGATTGTTTTTCTGAGTCACAGTAAGTAGATGACATTTGTGGAGCCCGGCTATCTTATATTATAAAAGGGAAGAGGACTAATTATGACTTTTTATCTCATAATTTGGGCTTTTTTCTCATAATTTGGACTTTTTATCTATAATTATGACTTTTTCTCTTATAATTATGACTATTTGTCTCATAATTTCAACTTTTCTCATAATTTTGACTTTTTTTCTCATAATTCTGACTTTTTATCTAATTTAATTATGAGATATAAAATCAAAATTATGCTCCTGCTGTCAGGGAAACAGTTCTGAGTGGGGACTGGCACCTGGGCCCACCACCGGTGACCAGAGGAACCACATCACTTAAACAGACAACAGTATGTTGTGTAAAGGTCTGGTCAGTCTGGTTCAGATATCTATACCATAATACTATTTTGACCTGAAACAAATATACATGGTTTCATCATGACTGACAACCAGGGTCCAAAACTAGGGCCCAGAACCAGCTGATCCAAAGTGCATTTCCAGTAGACTGTGGACTGACCCAGTGAATATATGCATGATCTACTGGGACTGAGGAGATTTACTGAGTCTAGTTCAGATCAAGTACTTTATCCAACACAGATACTACTGCTGTGGACCAGCAGGGACATTATTCTTGTAATATTATGGCTTTGTTGTCAGAATATGATGACTTTAATCTCATAAACGAATGACATTCTTGTTAAATTATGAGGTTTTTTTTTATAACTGTGACTTTATTCTCATAACATTGTGATTCTTTTTGTATTCGACTTTATTTTCATAAAATTACGGGTTTTATATCGATATTTTATGACTTTATACTCATAGTGACAAGTGTTTTTATTTTCTTCTGTGGCCCAATACTCGTAGCTTTATTCTCCAGTTCCCTGTATTTGAAAAACTGGGTTAGCCTCAGTTTCAGTTAGTTTACTAATCATGTAGGAGCACAAGGTTCAGAATCACAAAAGAAGACAAAAACCATGAAAGATCTGATCATGAAACCAAGAGCTTTACTAAGAAATAACGTTAGCCAAAACAATATGTAATTTAAGGTCTGATTTGACCCAAAATTCAGCATAATTAATGTTAGCTGACACCAAACAGGATCCACAGATCTAGGTTGGTTTCCTGGATTTGTGGATCCATCTCCTTCTCTTTTCTTTGTCTTTTGGTGTCTGTAAAACCATAGCTCCCACTACTTTTCAAACCTGTTCATACAATCAATCACACAACAGCTCTTATTCATTTTTATTAAATATTGTTCTTCAGTTTAGACAGTATTGAAGCCGATGCTGTCACTCATCTCCCTCTTTCTGCCACTCAGTGGGCGGAACCACGGTGACGTCCGCTAGCGGTGATGTGACGTGCATACCCTCTATACTGAAAGGTCTCACAGCATCTGTGTGTGTGTTGTGTGTGTGTGTTGTGTGTTGTGTTGCAGTGCGATGCAGGGGACCAGCGTGCATAAAGGTGCTCGGATCGGTCAGATGTGTGGATGTCCCAGAGGAACCATCTGTGACTTCAGCGTCCTTTGATGTCTGTGACCACGCCTCCACTTCCTGTTGTGACCAAAAAAAAGCATCTTTGTAAAAACTGCTCTGGTCCTGGGTTTATCCACCACCTTCAACTCTGGGAATAAATGTATTATTATTGTTATTATTATTGTTATTATTATTATTATTATTATTAGTATATAGTATATAGTATATAGTAGTAGTATATATTATATAAATCTGGGAATAAAAACCGAACTGTGTTTAATTTCCCACTGATAAAAGATTCAGTAAATAAAAAGCCTATGATTTACATCAGAACATTACTTGTTTTTTCTTCATTTTGTTCATAATTTTGTTCATTGTGTTAATAATATGGAGACTTTTCATTATGTTGATTCATTGATTCATTTTGTTGATTATTTTGTTAATTAGGTTAATTTTTTTCTTTTTTTTGCTGATTCTTTTGTTTTTGTGTTTATCATGTGAGTCCTTCAGTCTAACGTATGTCTGTCTTTCTTCTCCTGGATCTGGTTTTTCTGTGTTTGTGGTTTTGTGTTTTTCTAAATATTAAACCAGCAGAACTCAAACCTGTTCACATGAGGAGGAGGAGGAAGAGAAGAGGAAGAAGATGGTGCTGATAAACCTGCTGAAGGTACTGATAAGAATCTGAGCCAATCAGAGAATTCCCTGAGCAGCTGGGGGGCGTGTCCTAATTCCATGTTTATGGTTGTGATGTGATGGCGGTGGGAACCGAACAGGAAGCAGCGTCTCACACCTTCATCATCATCATCATCCCTTCATGTTCAGTTGAATGGGTTTAATGTAGTTTGAATTCATTATTTTTTTTTCTCATACTCTGTTTAATATTGTTTAATGTTCATGTGTTTTTAATCAAACTAAATGAACATTATTTATATTTTAGATCAGATTCAGTCCCAGACTGTAACTAAGTGTTTGTCCTTTAACCTGATTTTATCTTTGTCTCTTACATTTGGTTCTGACTTTTCTTTATGTTTCTCACTATTTTATTTTCAATTATTATCATTTATTTCACATTTTACCTTTTCATTACTGTGATTTTTTTTTTTTTTTTTAATCTTTGGGGTTTATATTATAACACAAAATATTTCAATATGTATTTGGTTTAATTTAATTCATTGTATTTTTGCATATAACAAAAGACTAAAGACAGTTTTTATCTGTTTTACTGTTCAATCATTTAAGGTCGTTTGTTTCAGATCTTCCATTCTTTCAGATTAAATTAATATTTAGGCTGAAACTAAATCAGAATTATGGAAGAAAATTTAGACTCAGACTTAATTAATCAATAATTGGATCATTTTAATGTAAAATCTAATAATAATTATGAGTTTATACAGTTATCTCTCACATATTTCATATATTATTGTTGTTTGTTTTCTGTTGTTTATTTTGTTTCTTCTCCATAGAATCCACAGACTAGACTTCAGGTCCTTAAATCTAAACCCGGACCCCTGGTTCGGCTCCGGTCGTGACGGAGCAGAGGAACCGGCCGGAAAACACGACCCCGGCAGAGAAGGGGGGTCTGGGGGGTCCCTGGGGTCTGGCGGGGGGGGTCCCTGGGGGCCGCTTCCTGGGACCACAACGCTGTCACCATGGAAACGCGGCGTCACGACACGAAGAGTCACACACGAATAAAGAGGAGCGGATGAGTCCACAAGACCAGACCAGGACCACAGAGACCGGACTAGAGAGACCGGGACCACAGAGACCGGGACCACAGAGATCGGAACCACAGAGACCCGGACCACAGAGACCAGGACTAGAGAGACCCGGACCAGAGGGACCAGGACACAGAGGCTGGGACCAGAGAGTCTGGAACCACAAAGACCAGGACAGAGGGACTGGGACCACAGACCAGACCACAGAGAAGAGGAAAGGTCTGGACCCCACATCAGAGAACCTGAACCGTACCGACCCGGTCCACATCCAGTCCTCCTGCAGGAGGCCGCACACCTGTCAACAGGTGAGACTGACCAGTTTAACCAGTTTAACCAGGTTAACCTCATGTCTCCATGTGTTTGTTGGTTCTAATTTATAAACTAGATCTAATTAACCCATTACAGTTGGGGGGGGGGGGCTTATTTCAGGAAAATTTTCAGATTCAACTTCAGCCCAGATTTTCGAATGCTCCCATGTCTTGGGAATACAAAAATGTGAAAAGATTTCAAATCAAGCCCCCCCCCCATCCTGAAAATTACATTTTCAACCCTGAAAACGTGTGTTTTTTTTTTGTCAACTTTCAAACCTTCTTCACTTTTGATAAAGTGCAGTGTAGTAATCTGCTCATGCTGGGCCCTTCAGTGTGTTTTTGTCAGACATGTCATGTCTTCAAGAGTGCTTTGCACTACAAAAGGTGTAGAGTCAAGGTCCAATTCTAGGTCAAAGGTCACCCAAATGGTCCAAAATGCATATTTGATGGAATGAAGCTGTTAATGTGGGTTCTTCCAAATGTTCAGGTCAGGTTCTCTCCTCAGAACACATCACTTTGTCTTCATGTCATGGGCACTTTTTGCAAAGTTGACTTTGGAAGGTTTGACTTGACGATGTGTTTTATGTTTTGAAAACTTGTTTTTGTTTTTTGTATGAAAGTTTGTGTCTGTAACTACTTAATGTACTGCTGCCCGTCTTGGCCAGGACACTCTTGGAAAAAGAGATTTTTAATCTCACTGAGGTTTTCCTGGTTAATTACAGGTTAAATAAAATAAAATAAATATTGACCACAAACAACTTCCATTCAATCAGACACATTAAACAGAACTCTTTACTCATGTATTCTCCATACAGACATGTCAAAAAGAACAAACAGTAGTTTCACATGACTTTGACGTTTACATGTATATGTCCTGTTGGTGCAGTGGATAGACCTGGTGCCTCACAGACAGAAGGTCCTTGGGTTCATTCTAACACCAGTCCATGGGGGTGGGACCTTTCTGTGTGGAGTTTGCATGTTCTCCTTTGTCTGCGTGGGTTCTCTCCAGTACTCTGGCTCCTCCCACCATCCAAACACATGCACTGATAGGTTAATTGGTTAATCTAAATCACCCATAAGTGTGAATGTGACAGTGGTGTTTGTCTTTATATGTTCAGTCTGTGATGAACTGGTCACATGTCCAGGGTGAACCCCGCCTTCGCCGTAAGTAGCTGGGATAGGCTCCAAGAGACCTAGTGAGGATAAAGCGGGTTCAGAAAATGAATGAAGTGTTAGTAATTCCCACCAAAAATGTGTGTTTAGTGTTTCCCTCCACACTAATGGTGTGAAATTCAGATGGAATGTACATGCTGCAATATTTATTCTCTAATATGTCTTTAAAGGGCCAAAGGCCTTGGGGGGTCCCACCAGGAAACCAGAGGGAAAGAACTGAGGACAGATTTGATCAAATGACAGAATGGTGTGTGAATTTTTGAAAAAACTAGGCATTTTGGTGACCTTTAACCTCCAGCATGACCTTGACATTAGACTTTTCATTGTACAAAGTACTCTTACGATACAATATGGAACTGACAAGATCATTAAATGGTCCTCATGAACATATTTTATACACTGCACTGGACAAAAGAGTGGAGAAGCTGGGAAAGTTGGATTTTCAGAGTTAAGTAATTTTCAGGGTGGTGGGGGGCTTTGGGACGAAAAAAAAAAAAAAAAATTACACAGGAGTGCTTAGAACATCTTGTTGCATTAGAAAATCAGGGTAATGTGGTATTTGATATTAAGCCCTCCCCAAATTACAGATGGAATCAGAGTATTATTACCTCTGCCAAGGAGGTTATGTTTTTGCCAGGGTTTGTTTGTCTGTTTGTTTGTTTGTTTGTCTGTCTGTTAGTGTGCAACATAACTCAAAAAGTTACGGACAGATTTTATGAAATTTTCAGGGTTGTTTGGAAATGGGATAAGGAAGAAAGATTAAATTTTGGTGGTGATCGGGGTGGGGGGGCCCACGGGGGGGGCGCAGACCAGAAAATTTCATCAAAATCTGTCCATAACTTTTTGAGTTATGTTGCACACTAACGGACAGACAAACAAACAACACAAACAGACATACCAACCCTGGCAAAAACATAACCTCCTTGGCGTGGGGGGCCCACGGGGGGGGCCACTGATCAGCCTTGGCGGAGGTCTGCGCTCTCCGAGTGCTTCTAGTTATTACTGTTGTTATTTTATTATTATATTATTATTTTGGTCTATCATTTCTAATTGTTGCTGTGTGTCCTCAGGTCCAGATCGTTGTATCCTGATGAATCCTAAACCAGATCCAATGAGGAGGACGTCCATTACGGTAAATAATAATAAGGGTGGATTTAATTTGTTTAAAACCCCAAAAATAACATTAAACCCAAAATGTCCAAATGGCTCCTACTGGTCCTGGTCCTGGTCTGGTTCTAACCCCTGTCCCCCTACATCCAGGTTCTCGCGCCGTGTCTTCTCAAACCGCCGTGAGCGCGTCGGCAGCAGAATGTCAACGTGGCATTTGCCGAGCTGCGGCGCTTGTCCCCGCCCACCCACCTGACAGGAAGCTCAGCAAGAACCAGGTCCTGCGGCTGGCCGTCCGCTACATCCACTTCCTGGACCAGGTTCTGAGGGACCAGGACCTGGAGAGTCCGGACCTACAGACCAGGTCACAGGGCTCAGTGGACTGGAGTCCTGAGGTCTGATGGAAGATCTGGACGGGTACAGATGAGTCCTGGAGCTGGTTCTGACCCAGTTCTGACCTGGTTCTGGTTCTGGAGGGTTTGAACTTCAGACTCATGGTTATGAAACAAACCTTTAAAGGATCAATGTGTAGAGTTTAAGATTCAACAGTTCATGGAAATTATCAACAGAGAAATGGTAGAAAACTGAAGTAACATATGTTAGCATGATTACCCATGAACCCCTGCACTCCAGCAGCTCCACCTCTTTAGTCCAAATGGTCACTTCCAGCACCAACAAGCAAACACGCTGACGACAAAATATCAACTTATAGAAAACAGAAGAAACTCATCGGCTAAAATTTCCTTAGGGGGTCAAATGATGGCCATTTTGTTAAAAAAAAAAAGTATTAAGAAATGCATAGAACTGTGTGTAAATAATGCTAATCCATTTGTGCACAGACTACTGATATTATTTGACAGTGAAGCTCTATTTTCAGAAATTTGGATTTTGAATAGCACGTGTATGTGAAAACTTTTGCTGGTGGACGGACGTGACATTACCCATGATACTCTGGTCAGTACAGTACTTTATTAGGAATAAACTTATAGACTTACTATTGCTAATTCTGCTCTTATTCATAATGTTAGTATTGTGGATCTAAAACAATACAGCTGACACAAAAACACAAAATGTGTCAGTGGACGGATGTGACATGGTTGTTGTGGATCCCATCAACTGATGCTCTGCAGCCATGTCACTGTTTACACTAATGACCCCTGTGCAAAAACTAGGATCAGAATTATTTATTGTATAGTTTATCATCATACTAAAGAGTAAACAACAATATAGAATTGTTATTTCTTTATAAAAATGCTTATTATTAGAAAACTGTTGATTTAAAAAGTGACATGTGACATTCTTCATGTATGTATTGGTGTAACATAAACAGGATGGATCAGCACCATACTCCATACTGAACCTGTAAAATAAACATGTGATATGTAGGAGAGAATCTTGTAAGAAAAACTGGGGAATCTAAAAGAACAGAATATTGTTTTTCAGGTAAATTCAGTTAAAATATAACTTGGCCATTTGTGACATGAAAATATAGCATTAATTGTGATGAAATTGGACATTTTTGACCTGAAAACATAGTTCATATGAGCATCAACATGTTGAACAGAACTGAAATCCTGTAAATTTGCAAATTGCATTTACCAACACAGAGTTCCTTTGGGGATTCACTTACATTGATTTTTTATGCACAAAGACATAATAAGACCTCTAAGCAAATTTAGCCGATATAAAGTCAAAAGTCAGACTTCACTGGAAGGAACAGGAAGTGATGAGACAGGAAACAGTAAAAACAGAAACAAAACAACTGAAGTGACAGAATTGGACTTGTGTGAAGCCACAGGTGTAGCGCCCTCTGTTGGTGAATGAGTGAATTATTGAATCTTAAATGTTCCAAGTGTTCCTTTAATTCCAGTCACTGCTGTTTGGCAGGTTTGGATGGAACCTTCACGTCTGCTGGTCTGGATCACAAACATATTTTCATTAGTCTCTTTTCCATCGTCCATCTGAGCTAAACTGTCCCCATATTTATATAAATGTGTTCCAAACACAAGTGTGTAATGTTGGTTTTTCCATTCGATCCCAAATGTGCTGATGAGTTTCTTTCTCTGGCAGATGTCAGTGTCAGTCCTTCCATAAACAGCAACAGAAATCTGTGTTGTTTTGAATCTAGAATGCTGGTTCCCCCTCTGTCTCCTACTACATTCTAAACTGATGTGGTTTCCTGGTGTGTCCACGCATACACACATGTTTGGGTTTAACTCTTCTCTTCTCTTGTTCAAACATTCATCCACATCTGTTTGTTTTGGTCATGTGACTCTAGGTCAGGGCTCTCAAACTCATTTTCTTTCAGGTTCCACATTCAGCCCGATTTGATCTCAAGAGGGACAGACCAGTAAAATAATAGCATAATAGCCTATAAATAACGACAACTCCAACTTTTTGTCTTTGTTTTAGTGCAAAAACCCCATTAAATTATGAAAATACTTACTTTTATAAACTATCCAAACAAAAAAGATGTGAATAACCTGAAAAAAATTGCATTTCTTAAGGAAAATAAGTGCAATTTTAACAATATTATGCCTCAACTCAGCACTTCTACATGTGCATTATGGATCAGATCTACAAAGACACTGTTGTAGGTCCATCAGCTCAATGTCGACCTTGACTTCAGTTTTTGTGGGTCCTGGAGTGGGTTGTCAGCCCTATTTTGCCTTGATGTATCTGCCACAAAAACACTAAATACTGAGTAACAAGGCAGAAAATAGTTAAAATTGTGCTTAATGTTCTTCAGACATTTCAGGTTGTTCATATTTGTTCAGGTTATTCACATTTTATTGTTAAAGGATAGTTTGTAAATGTAGATATTTTCATAATTTAATGTTATTTTTGCACTAAAACAAAGACAAAAATTTGAAGTTGTCATTATTTATAGGCATAGTCGGTTCTTCTGCTGTTATTATTTGACTGTAGATCATATTGGTCTGTATGTGGAACCTGAACTAAAATGAGTTCCGCAGCCTTAACTGTGGAATTTTGCACTTTGTAAATTCATCCCAGGGGCCACATTGGAACCTTTGGTGGGCCACATTTGGCCCCCGGGCCCCATGTTTAAGACCCCTGCTGTAGTTGGACTCAAAGGTCTTTCCATTACAGTTTTGGGTTATATACCAATTTAACTACAAAAAAACATCTCTTGCAAGTGTAAAAACTTTTCATCGAAAAATGAGAACTTTGGTGAAATTGTTGTTTTTCCATTGAACAAATTTATATGAACTGGTTAAATTCACAGAATAAGAGGGAAAATGGAAAAGAGACTAATGTCCCGTGTGTGAAACTTGGTTCGTATTCAGCTGATTTTTATTTTTTTTTTACTTTGTTTGTTTGTGTGAATCCAGATCAACAGCGTGTGTTGGTTTCTCCTGAATCGTCTTTTTGGATTATTTTCTGTCGTGGTTCTTCAATCGGACAGATGAGTAGATGTGATATTCACACAGATCTGTGTCATTATTAATGATCTTCCACTAGAACCTCATGTGTTCTATGGGTTCTGTTGGACTTTAAAGTGTTCTTTTCTGCTGTTCTGCTGTAAAAGCAGGAGAACCTGTACCCAGATGGGGTTCCTTTAACATTAAAGGGACATTTGCTGAGTTTTATCCGCTCATGTTTGTTGTAAAATGTCTGTTTTATAAACTGATGTGTATGTCATAAAACAATTAAAGGCTTTCATTCAATGTTTAGTATTTTTGCCGTTCCTTTCACAGACTCAGATCCTGGTTTGAATCATTGACAGACTTTTGAAAGAACTAAAACGATTCAACTGGTTTATAAAAAAAAAAAAAAAACAGTGGATGTAACGCTCGTCCTCGTCCACATGTAAAGACAACGTCCAACATTCAGAACAGGGACGTTCAACTCATGTCAAACACAAACAATAACCAAGAAAAAATGAAAAATACAAACTACTGTCAGTGTTTTAGTGCAGAAAATAAATAAATGAATGATAAAATGGTTTACATTTATAAACTATTAACAAAAAAACTATAAAAAAACAATTGACAAAAAACTACAAACAAAAGACAATTTTAAAAAACTATAAACAAAAAAAAACTATAAAGTAAAGAACTATTAACAAAAAAACTGTAAAGAAAAAAAAAACTATGAACAAGAAACCATAAAGAATAAAACTATTAACAAAAAACTATAAAGAAAAAAACTATTAACAAAAAACTATGAAGAAAAAACTATTAACAAAAAACTATAAAGAAAAAAACTAGTAACAAAAACTATTAGCAAAAACTAAAGAAAAAAACTATAATGAAAGAAACATTTAACAAAAAAACTGTTAACAAAAAACTAAGAAAAAAACTTAACAAAAAACTATTAACTAAAAAAACTATTAACAAAAAAACTGTTAAAAAACTATTAACAAAAAACTATAAAGAAGAAAACTATTGACAAAAAACTAACAAAAAATCTTATCTTATATTATCTTATTAACAAATACATTCATAACTCTTATTTTCTGTCCTTGTTTTTGTTCAACCGTTTTATTATCTTTTTTCAACATTGTGTCTGTTTCTGTTTAAACCTCCATGTCAGTCTGATTGTATCCCATGATGCTTCAGTATAAAACTGTCCAGGTCCAGGTCCAGGTCCAGGTCCAGTCCGGTCAGGTCCAGGTCCAGGTCCAGGTCCAGGTCCAGGTCCAGGCCCCTGGTTCAGCCTCTGTGGTCTGACAGGATCACAGATGAGGCTCATTCCAGGTTTATCAGGTTGAAGGGTCAAGGGGGCGTGGCTGGTGACTGATGAGTGGGCGTGGTGCTAAACCCTGATAAAACATCTCAGCCAATCAGACGGCTCCCAGGAGACACGACCACCACAGACACAACAGGAGCCCAGACACGACTGTGTTCAGTCCCATATTCACAGTGAATGAATGAGGACGGAGACGCCTCTGAGGACGTCCTCTGGACCAGAACCACGCCAAGACCAGGGGGCGGGGCCACGGATCAATGCCAAAATACAAGACCAGGGGGCGGGGCCACGGAGACTGATCTGAAGGGAGATTTAATGTGCTGTATTTAACCAACCACAGGAGAACCCAGGCAGAGGAAGTCTAGTGGTCTGATCTGGGCTCATGGGGATCTGATGTGGTCTGGTCTAATGGTGGTCTGGTCTAATGGGGGTCTGATCTGGTCTAATGGGGGTCTGATGTGGTCTGGTCTAATAGGGGTCTGGTCTAATGGTGGTCTGATGTGGTCTGGTCTAATGGGGGTCTGATCTGCTCAGGTCTAATGGGGGTCTGGTCTAATGTGGGTCTGATGTGGTGTGGTCTAATGGGGGTCTGATGTGGTCTGGTCTAATAGGGGTCTGGTCTAATGGGGGTCTGATCTTGTCTGGTTTTGTGGTCTGGTCTCATGGTGGTCTGATCTGGTCTGGTCTCATGGTGGTTGGATCGGTCTGGTCTAATGGGGGTCTGATCTGCTCTGGTCTCATGGGGGTCTGATATGATCTGGTTTTGTGGTCTGGTTCATGGTGGTCTGATCTAACTGGGGTGATCTGGTCTGGTCTAATGGGGGTCTGATGTGGTCTGGTCTAATAGGGGTCTGGTCTAATGGTGGTCTGATGTGGTCTGGTCTAATGGGGGTCTGATGTGGTCTAGTCTAATGGTGGTCTTATGTGGTCTGGTCTAATGGTGGTCTGATGTGGTCTGGTTCTAATGGGGGTCTTATGTGGTCTGGTTTTGTGATCTGGTCTGATGATCTGGTCTAATGGTGGTCTGATGGTCTGGTCTATTGGGGGTCTGATCTGGTCTGGTTTTGTGATGTGGTCTTGTCTAATGGGGATCTGATGTGGTCTGGTCTAATGGGGGTCTGATCTGGTCTGGTCTTGGGTCTGGTCTAATGTTGGTCTTATCTGGTGTAGTCTAATGTTGGTCTCATCTGGTCTGGTCTCATGGGGGTCAGTCCCAGGTCTGTTTATAAACATAAAATCACTGGAGTTTTCAGAAACCGTCATTGTCAGTGGGCGTGACCGTCGTTGCCGGTGGGCGTGTCCGTGTTGTCACCATAGAAACCATCCAAGACAAACCTGCGGCTTTTCTACCGGAAACATGTGACCGGAGCCTCAGGTTCAGTTTCGACTGAAATGAAACTAAACTAAACTCTGTCTGTGACTGAACGAACCGGATTCATGTCGTCTGTCGGTTCGTGATTCCTTCAGTTTGTCCTTCTTTTATCTTATGGTTCTGTTGGTTCTGTTGGTTCTGTTGGTTCTGTTGTTCTGTGTGGGTTCATGATGACGTGGATCTTGTGCCGCTCCGCACCTTCTGTCACCGGCACCGACCTGATCTGTTAAAGGTAGAGTTCATAGAAGAGTTCTACATGGACTAGAATAGTTGTATGTTTCTATATATGATAGTTCTATATTTATGATAATTCTACATGTACATATGATAGTTCTCTCTCTCTCTCTCTCTCTCTCTATATCTATATATATATATATATATATATATATGATAGTTCTACGTGTATATATATGTATATGTGAGACTTCTATATTTATAAATGTGATAGTTCTACATGTATATATGACAGTTCTACTTTATATAGGTGAAGTTATATATAGGCCGATACATATTTATATACAGTGGGTGTCAGAGTAGATGTCAGTTCTCTCGTTTGTCGGTTCTCTCGGTTCTGTCAGTACTGTTGGGTCTCTGGTTCCGTCAGTACTGTCAGTACTGTTGGTTCTGTCATGTTGTAAAAAAGGTTGATACTGGGTTGAAGTTCACAGATGATGGTTTGTGTTTGAACTCTTCCAGACGCTGAATGGATGAGTCCTGAAGCAGAAGCAGATACATGAGCTGAAACAGACTTCTACAGACCAAGGTCCAACATGAGGTGAGTTCTGTTTAATTATCAATAAGATTATTAATAATCAATGTGATTATTAATATCGATATGGTTTTTATTATCAATATTATCATATTATTATATTTTATTATTATTATTATTATATTATAGAAATAATATAATAATAATAATAATATAATAATAATAATAAACTTTATTTGTATAGCACCTTTCATACAGAAATTGTAGCCCAAAGTGCTTCACATTGATTGAAAAAAATACAATATTAAAATACATTTAGATTTGATTAGAAATACAATAAAATAAAATAAATATAAAAACAGCGCACATTAAAATATTTGATTATGCATAGAATTTTTGAAGTGCAAGAAATAAGATGAAATGTGAGAGAAATACAATAAAATAAAAATAAAAGCAGCGCACATTAAAATATTTGATTATACATAGAATTTTTGAAGTGCAAGAAATAAGATGAAATTTGAAATACAGTAAAATAAAAAATAAAAACAGAAATACAATAAAATAAAATAAAAATGAAAAACCGCACATTCCTGGTTCCTGAATTGTGACCCCATTTTTATCTCCTTTCAAAGGCTAATGAGAATAAAAATGTTTTTAATTTGGTTTTAACTATATTCAGTGAACTGGCTTCTCTAATGTCTTTTGGAATTGTATTCCATAACTTTGGTGCATAGTTAGTAAAGGCTGCGTCCCCCATTTTCTTTGTAATATTTCTGGGAGTCGCTAAACCTGCGTTTGATGACCTCAGTGTTCTAGTTTGTACATAATTGATCAGTGAGTTTGCAATGTAACTTGGTCCGGTTCCATTTAGAGCTTTATACGTGAGGAGTAGTATCTTAAAATCAATTCTGTAGGTTACCGGTAGCCAGTGCAGGGAAACCAACACTGGAGTAATGTGCTCTCTCTTCTTGGTTTTGGTTAATAACCTAGCTGCAGAGTTCTGAATCAGCTGAAGTCTGTCTGTGCTGCTTTTTGGGAGACCTGTAAGGAGTGCATTACAGTAGTCCAGTCTGCTGGAGATAAAAGCATGGACCAGTTTTTCAGCATCCTTTCGATTTATAACCGGCATTACTTTGGCTATGTTTCTGAGGTGGAAGAATGACGTTTTAGTGACTTTCTTTATGTGGGACTTAAAGTTTAAGTCTGAGTCTATAATGACTCCCAGACTTGTCACTTCTGGTTTGATCCAGGAAGTGAGTTTGCCCATCCTACTCATCAGCATTTCCCTTTTTGCTTTTGGGCCAACAAGCAGGATTTCAGTTTTTTCCTCATTCAGTTTCAGAAAGTTCCTGCACATCCACTGATTCATTGCTGTGAGGCAGTTTGTAATGGAATGGATGGCTGTCACGTCATTGGGTTCTGCGGAGATGTATATTTGTGTGTCGTCCGCGTAGCTATGGAAGCTAACATTATGTTTTCTGATGATATCTCCAAGTGGTAGCATATATAAGGAGAATAGTAGTGGACCCAGGCAGCTCCCTTGTGGAACCCCATAGCATGTATCATGTGTGTTTGACACGTGATCTCCAAGCCTGACGTAGTACTGTCTTCCCTTAATATACGTTTTGAACCACTGTAGTACACTGTCAGAGAACCTACGAGCTTTTCTAGCCGATTAATCAGGATGTCATGATCAATTGTATCAAATGCAGCACTTAGGTCAAGGAGGACCAGGATTGAGACCTTGTTGGCATCAGAGTTGAGCCTGAGGTCACTGATTATTTTGGTGAGGGCGGTCTCAGTGCTATGACCAGCCCTGAAGCCTGATTGGAATTCCTCTAAGATGTTATTCTCTTTGAGATAGTGATTTATTTGAGCAGAGACTATCTTTTCCAGTACTTTGCCTATGAACGGGAGATTAGATATAGGACGAAAACTGGTCATAGCGTTACTGTCAAGGTTAGGTTTCTTTAGTAAGGGTTTGATAACAGCTGTTTTGAAGGCATCTGGAAAGATACCAGTATGAAGAGATTGTTTATGATTTGGAGTAAATGATCTGAGACGCTGTCAAATATTCTCTTAAAGAATGCAGTGGGAATTGGATCGACACATGAGGTTGAGGAGTTACATTCCCTGACAGTTCGGTAGAGTTCTGCTGATGTTATGCAGGTGAATTTTCCCATGGTCACAGTACAGGGACTGCAGACAGCATCTGTTAATGTGGTGGAATTAATGCTGGGTCTGATTGAACTTATTTTGTCCTTGAAGAACACTGCAAGCTCCTCGCACTTGGTATTAATATGAATAATATTCTCAATATGGTCAGTGTCCAGACTGTGTTGAACACCTGGTTGACAGTTACTGATCAGTTTGTCTTATACCTTTATTTACATATTATCTCTGCTCTCTATCAGTCCTGTCATCATCATCATCATCATTATCTTCATCCTCTGAACAGATGAAGATGCATGTTTATACCAAACCCAGTGTACATGTATTATAAATAATGGCATATAAACAGTCATGTATCATTCCGTGTTAATATGTTAAAATATAAACAGTGACTTTATACGTTTAGAGTTCCACTGTGTTGAATGTGTTCTTCATATATGGAATTATTTATATATCAATGAATGAATGAATGAATGAATGAATGAATGAAATCTTTATTTTGAGCATGTAGACAGTGAAATCAAAACAAAAATCAACCAACAAAATATAAGTTCTGGTGCATAAATGATTGATAAGTAAACAAACAACAATATAAATAAATGAATAATAACAGTAATAGTAAATAAAAAATAAATATAATAATAATTAATAATAATAATAATAATAATAATAATAATAGTGATAGTGATAATAATAGTAATAATAAAACAAATGAAATGATATTATACATGCTCGAAAGGAGTAGGAAGAAGTAAACTCATGTACTCCTACCCCCAATTTCTATTCCTTATAATCCCTATATAGCAATTATTTTTATATGAATATTACTACTACTACTAGTAATACTACTACTACTACTAATATAATAATAACAACAACAATAATATGTAACAATATCACACATTTTCCTATATACACTAATGTGATAATACCCATTTATAACTTTTCCTACCAGATATTAATAAAAACTAAAAGAACAAAAACAAAACAAACAAACAAAAAAAACTAACAAAAACACATATACATATATAATATAAATACATAAAATTTCTGTATTGTCCTATATAATAGTAATATATTCATATATCCATATATAAACTGGATATTATCAGCACATTTGTGGCAAAGCCCCCCCCCCCCCATGCTCTTTCCTCTCTGTATTTTGTAAAAATCATTTGTCTGTTTTTAAACTGTTTGATGTTTGGACATTGTTTTAGCTCCACACTCAGTCTGTTCCATAGTCTTACACCATTATTTGATAAACAGAATCTTTTCTTCGTGGTTCGACCTCTTTGTATCTTAAAATTTGTCATTTCCCTTCATTTAAACCCTCCCTCTCTTTCCTGAAACATTTTCTGTAAATGGTTTGGTAATAGATTATTTTTGGCTTTGTACAGAAATTGTGCTGTTTGGAATTTAACCATATCATTAAATTGAATTATTTTAGACTTTACAAATAGTAGATTGGTGTGTTCACGATACCCTACATTGTGAGTTATTCTGATAGCTCTTTTTTGCAGAATGAATCATGGATCTAGTGCACTTTTCTATGTACTGCCCCACACCTCTGTGCAGTAACTTAGATAGGGTAAAACCAGGGACAAAACAGTGTGTGGAGTGATTTGTATCTAAAAAGTGTCTTGCTTTGGCATTACAGAGATGCTTCTAGATATTTTAGTGCAGATGTATTTAATGTGAGACTTCCAGCAAATCATGTCGTTTATTATCACCCCAAGGAATTTGGTTTCGTGTACTCTTTCCAAATCAACACCCTCTATCTGTACCTGTACTTGACGATTTATTTTTCTGTTACCAAATACCATCATTTTTGTCTTACTCAGATTTAGTGACAGCTTGTTTTTTCTCAAACCAGTTTTTGATTTTGATGAATTCTGAAGTGATAGTGTCCAGAAGTTGCTGTAAATTGTCACTTGAACCGATTATGTTTGTGTCATCAGCAAAAAATGAATTTGAGTATTTGTGATGTCTTACATATGTCATTGATAAAAATGATAAACAGTTTCGGACCCAACACTGACCCCTGAGGAACCCCACACACGATGTCCAAACATCTTGACTGGTTGTTTCCCATTTTGACCACTCTTTCTGTTTCTTAAATAACTTTTCAAACCACTCAGATGCCAGTCCTCTAATTTCATATTGTTCCAGTTATTGATTAATATTTATCATGATTTACAGTGTGTAAAATGCTTTTTTTTGTAGATCGATGAATACCCCAACAGCACGTTTCTTTTATCTGTGGAATTAGTGGTTTTCCTCAGTTAATTCACGAAAGCGTGTGATGTAGATTGGTTGCTTCTGAATCCGTATTGAATGTCCTTTGTTAAATTCGGGGTCCAATATTACAAAAAAATTCATTAAATTTTGTTGACTATGTCAACCATGTTCTTTATAATCTTATCATGTGCTATAAAATACTGTGGATCAATCAATATGTCTGGATTTATTTCTAATCATACTGTTTAATATATCCATATGCCCTTTATGTTATGTTTATTATTGTCTATATTTAAGATAATAATCCTTTCACAATTCCTCATGATATTACTTAACTTATTTTTATACTTCTTGCATTTATTTTCGCTTCTTTAGTTCTATGTTTTATAATTCTCTATATAAGTGGTTTTTGCTTTTTACAAACATTCTGCAATCCCTTTGACATCCGTTGATTACCTTTATAACTTTTTGTTTACTGCAGTATTGTTTATGTCCCATAAAGTGCTTTAGGGTGCCTTGAAAAGCCTTCAGAAATCCAACCCTTGTTATTATCAAGCTTGGGTTTGTTCAGTGGTGGAGGCTGGATGGAGGTGGTTAGTGGAGCCACCATAGTCCATGTAGTCGGATGGATTCAGCCCCTGGGTCTGTTGTACCGCCTTTCCACCACGTGAAAGCTCAACTCAACTCGGGTACCAGGCCCTATTCCTGGAGACCATTTCCATTACAGGATACTACTGACTTTACAGTACCTGGTCGTCATAGTGATACGGCACGTTACTTCGTGTATCTGCTCAGAGAGTTACTGATAAACTCACCTTGTTGCATATTGTCTCGTCAAGCTCATGCTGAATTTTACGTTGGCCACCAAAGACTGAATCTTCTCTACAGACCATGTGTGTAGATTTTATAGACTCTCATCATGTGGATTAACATACCGACATATTTTACTGTCACCTTCTGGTAACTGTTTTTTGTAAAACAGTCACAGAGACAGCTCTGACTAATCAGTGGTCTGCAGTGTTTACATGTCCCTTTGAGTATCTGGTCCCCAGTCCTGGAAACCTCGGCGGAGGTGATACCAAAAAACTAGTACTGGGTACCAGGTTTCAGGTGCTTTAACGTAATGGAAACGCAAAAAGGCCGAGTCGAGTTGAGCCGGTACCAGGTAGTGGAAACGTGGCGTTGGTCTGACTGTAAAGCGGTGGCTCTCTAAAGATGGATCAGAAGTTGGTATTAGCTCACCACCAGCAAAATTGAACTGATGGGTCTCCTGGATGAGATGAAACTTTCAAGAACCAACCCTAGTCCAGTTGAACTTCAAATAACTATAAGAGTTGAAGCCCCCTGTATTTACAGTTAGGTTTTATTGTGTTGTTTTTGTCGGTCCATCAGTGCTGCTCCTTCATCAGTGGAGTCCAGGACTGGAGGTCCTGGAGTGTCACTTCACCTGGGGATCTGGATCCTAGCAGAGCCAACTTCTTACGTCTCAGAGACAAGCTGATGGATATCGGTACCTGAGGAGGGAAACATGTGGCTGGGCCACATTTACAACCTTCAGGGCTACATCCACCACCAGCTGGGCCCTGGTCCAAGAGGCCCTGCAGTTCTTCACCAGAGCTGCAGAGACCTTTCATCAGATCAGAACCAGCAACTCTGATGAGGGGCCCTGGTTGGTGGTGAACTATGGGAACCTGGCCTTGCTGTAACCATCACCTGGGAGACCAAGCACAATGAGTCTTACCTGTCCAAAGTTGATGCCCTCAAGACTAAGCATCCACTCCATCGCAGGACCAGCTCCACCCGGAGGTCGGTGGCTGAAAAAGCCTGGACCCTGATTAAGTTCAAGTAAAGACAAGAAGCTTCTGGCTGTAGATTTGTTTCAGGAGGCCATCAAGATACAGCCGGACAGGGGGGAGTGGTGCACCAGCCAGGTGTTAGCTTTAGTGAGTGCTCACAACACAGTGATACAGCACTGGATGATGAGATCCTGGACAAAATGAAGATTGCCAAAGAACGAGATCCTGAGAACCTGTACGCTCGCTGGTTCAGTGTCCTGGAGCCGTGTGCAAAGAAAGGGGAAGACATGAAGGATGAGGCTCGTGAGCTGGCAGCAAAGATACTGGTTGAATCCTGTCGGGCAGCTACAACGGGATGAAGGCCATTCTGAGACTTTACAGAAGAAGTGTGTCTGTTGATGAAGCCATGGATTTGGGCAGAAGAGGCTCTGCTACAACATCCTGATAATCGTTACCTGAAAAGATGTGCAGCGCTCTGTTTATAAATGGAAGATCGTGTTTTACAGGGATAGTACCGTAATGAAACCATGCTAGACAGAGCAGTCAGTCTGCTGAAAGAAGTCATCCATCTTTACCCTGATTCTTGTCTGCTGAAAGAACTGGGACCTCGGCCAATATTTATGCCAAATCCAATCACAGTCTGCCTAAAGCTGAGGAGATCTACAGAATCTTCTACAACGTGAACCTTGAACCTGCAGACAGACAGTTGCTGTACAACCAGTATGGAAAATATTTGAAGTGTGATCGACAGGACAGTCACAGAGCTAGAGAATATCAAAAGAAGGCAGCAGAAATATCACATGAGTCCTTTTACAGACAGAACAGTATCAAAGATTTGGAGCAATTTAAAAGGGGAAGCTGGAACACAGTGTGCGAAGAGATAGGGTTGTCGCCAATGGAGTCCAGACTGGAAGTCCTGGAGTGTCACTTCACCTGGGATCTGGATCCCAACAGATCCAAGCTCTTCAGGCTCAGAGACCAGCTGATGGACATCGGTACCGAGGAGGGAAACATGTGGCTGGGCCACATTACAACCTTCAGGGCTACATCCACCACCAGCTGGGCCTGGTCCAAGAGGCCCTGCAGTTCTTCACCAGAGCTGCTGAGACCTTTCATCAGATCAGAACGCAGCGACTCTGATGAGGGGCCGTTGGTTGGTGGTGAACTATGGGAACCTGGCCTGGCTGTACCATCACCTGGGAGACCAAGCACAAAGTGAGTCTTACCTGTCCAAAGTTGATGCCCTCAGGACTAAAACATCCATCTCCATCGCAGGACCAACTCCACCCAGAGGTCAGTGCTGAAAAAGCCTGGACCCTGATGAAGTCTAATAAATCAGGAAGCTTCTGGCTGTAGAATTGTTTGGGAAGGCCATCAAGATACAGCCGGACAGGGTGGAGTGGTGCACCAGCCAGGTGTTAGCTTAGTGAGCGCTCACAAACACAGTGATACCAGCACTGGATGATGAGATCCTGGACAAAAATGAAGATGGCCAAAGAACAAGACCCTGAGAACCTGTACCTCGCTGTTCGGTATCTCAGTCGACGTGCGGACAAGAAGAAGACGTGAAGGATGAGGCTCGCAAGCTGGCAGCAAAGATACTGGTGAATCCTGTCAGCAGCTACAACGGATGAAGGCCATTCTGAGACTTTACAGAAGAATTATGTCTGATGATGAAGCCATGGATTTGGCAGAAGAGGCTCTGCTACAACAGCCTGATAATCGTTACCTGAAAAGATGTGCAGCGCTCTGTTATAAATGGAAGATAACGTCTCACAGGGATGGTGCCGTAAATCAAAGTACTATCGACAGAGCAGTCAGTCTGCTGAAAGAAGTCATCCATCTCTACCCTGATTCTTGTCTGGTGAAAGAACTGGACCTCGCCTACGTTTATGCCAAGTCCAATCACAGTCTGCCTGAAGCTGAGGAGATCTACAAGAACCTTCTACAACGTGACCTGGAACCTGCAGACAGACAGATGCTGTACAGCCGATATGCAAATTATCTGCATTTTGATCGTCAGCACTACAACAAATCCCTGAGGTATCACATGAAGGCTGCAGAGATACCGCATGAGTCCTTTCATAGAACAAACAGCATCAGAATCTTAGAGAACACTAGAAGGAGAGGCCGGAACAGAATGTTGTGGAGAGATCGGAGTGTTTCTGGAGAACCTGGAGGAGTCCATCAACCCCCCTCAGCTGGGTATCAGTGACCATGTTTCCTGAAGCTGTTGGACTAGAGGTGGGTGATATATATCGCCTATGATAATATCGTAAATGTTGATTTGACGATGTGTAGTTTTCCAGTTTTAAGGGTGTAAATGAGACAAATTCATGGGCCTGAGCATTTGTGGGGGGCTATAGAGCAGTGGAGGGGGTCCAGTGGATACAGGTTAGAAGGTGTGAACTTTTGGCGTAAGATCTGCTGAATAAGAGCGGAACAGAACCAGGAGTTGGATGTAGAAAGAATGTATGTTTCAGTTGTTTCATGCCAGCATTAGTTACATTAGTTATGGACCGCACCCCCACACATATAACCCCCCCCCCCCCCCCAATGTTTTGCATGAGATGTATGAAGCACTTTAAAAAGCAAACAAGAGCTGTTGTTCTGAAACGCTGTGTCTGTCCATAGATGTCCTGGTAAGAAAGTAGAGTTTTACAGCAATTTTGGTAAAAAAAAAAAAAAAAAAGAAAGTCACATTTAAAGGATATCGTCAGATTATCGTTATCGGGAAAATTTAAAATAATCGAGATTGTTTTGTGTTTTTGCCCTATGGCCCACCCCTACGTGGACTGGTGTCATGGTCCAAGGCCTTTAAGGAACGTCCTCACATATTTGACCTTTTTCATTGAGCTGGGAAAACAGATCTTCATGTTAAATAGACAAATAAGGAACTCAGGCCATCGTCTTCATCATTTTACTTCTGGTTTTAAAAGGTCTGTTAGCCCCTGGTTCTGAAACTGAACTGCCTAGTGGAAAAGGATCGGACAGAACTGTTCTGAGAGCAGCATCAACACTCCTCACTCAGCAGTGATGGTGCGTTCCCAAAGGCATGGTTTCTGCAGCTCAACAATCTGACCATGTTCAAATAGACAAAGCTTTGGATCCTTTTCCATCAGGAGGTCCCAACAGTGGAACAGCTGACACTAAAGGACTCTGAATCCACATTTATGCACACATTTGATCTGTTAAAGGCTGGGCTCTGAAACTGTGGATGAATGCACTAGTTCAGTTCAACTGTTGGTTTCAATAAATTTCATACTCACATGTTTTTGGCTCACTCCCATTTCTTCTTTTTTCATTTTGAAACTCTACTTTCAAAATTCATTCATCCAATTTTTCAACTGGTCTTTGATCAGAGGTGATGGATTTGGACAGTAGAGTCAGGTTGGTGAATTCATATTCGTGATGGAGAAAGAACAATCGTACAGTTGGATTTCCTGTTTGTAATTCTGGTCTAAACTTATTCATTCATATTCTGATCAAATACACATAATACATTTAATGTGCAACTGAACTCATTCAACAGTTTACACACATTTATTTATGTTCAACTACAGACTAATATGAACACAGATCTGTCTTATACATATGAATATTTGGACACCAACCTAACCCCATACATATTAAAGTGATTCTGTGTCCTTGAAACTGTGGCTTTTACATTCCTAAAAACTCAAATCCATGATTGTTCCTGGTTTTTGCTGACGTCTGATCCTGGTCAGTCTTCCTTTAGTCACTAACTGGATTAAACAAAGTCAAATGAACCAGGGTTTTTTTTATACAAATCATGTCAGTGGAAACTCACACACATTGAGGTTTTTTACATATTTGGATCCCAAAGGTCAAAGGTTACCTGAAGGAATGAGGCTTTTCACCACATGAGGAGGTTCAACCCCAGGCAGAGACCTGGACCTGGACCAGCTCCACGGATCCACATCGCCTCAAAACTTAGCAAAACACAGTTCAGATGTTCATAAGACATGACTGAAGGAGGAGAAGAAGGATGGAGGAGGAGAAGGAGGAGGAGGGAGGAGGAGAAGGAGGAGAAGGAGGAGGAGCCCAGGACGGTCACTCGCTTCCTTTTCGACTCTTCTTGTGGCTTTTCTTTGAACTCCTGCAACATCAAAGAACAGACGATAATTGCACATGAACATCATCCCAGTAGAACTGAACATCAGCGTCTGTTCACAGACTAGAACAGATTCACTCCTTCAGCCGTAACAGTTCATGTAGGCCCAACCCATTTCACCCCTTGGCCCCTCCCCCTCCCTCCAGTTTGCGTGTTCATGTGAATGGGTAAGGGTGTCCTGATTCTTGATGAGTCGGAGGGGAGGGGCCGTATGACCCTCTACAGGACCACCCTCCAAACATAGGAGTCTGATAAATTTCACATAATTCAGTTCCAATCATTGGTCAGATGGAGGTAAACGCAGCAAAACAAGGCAAGGCAGGTTTATTTCTACAGCACATTTCATGTACAAGACAATTCAAAGTGCTTTACATAAAACATTAAAAACATTACAGCAGAAGCAACAAAAAGTGTAGGCATGAGAGAAACAAACAGACAAACAAACAAAACAACAAAATCAGAAAATTGATAAAACAGATAAACAGATAAAACAGATAAAAACTTAAAAGAATGCAAACTCTATTCAAATGCAGCCGAGAACAGGTGGGTCTTTAACCTGGATGTAAATAAACTGTTTCAGCTGATCTGAGGTTTTCTGGGAGTTTGTTCCAGACATGTGGAGCATAGAAGCTGAACACAGCTTCTCCATGTCTGGTTCTGACTCTGGGAGCTGACAACAGACCGGATCCAGATGACCTGAGGGGTCTGGTAGGTTCATACTGGATCAGGAGGTCACTGATGGATTTAGGTCCTAAACCATTCAGAGCTTTATAGACCGGCAACAGAACTTTAAAGTCTATCCTCTGACGAACAGGCAGCCAGTGGAAGGACCTCAGAGTTGGACTACTGTGGTCCACTTTTCTGGTCTTAGTGAGGACTCTAGCAGCAGAGTTCTGAATGAGCTGCAGTTGTCTAATGGATTTTTTAGGTCGACCTGTAAAGACACTGTTACAATAATTGAGCCGACTGAAGATGAATGCATGGACTAGTTTTTCCAGGTCCTTGCTGAGACATCAGATCTTTTATCCTTGAAATGTTCTTAAGGTGATAGTTGGTTGATTTTGTGACTGCCTTGATGTGTTTTTCAAAATTTAGGTCTGAGTCCATCACTACACCCAGATTTCTGGCCTGGTTGGTGGTTTTTAGGTCTATAGACTGAAGCTCTGTGGTGACCTGCAGTCGTTTCTCTTTGATTCCAAAGACAACTAGAAGCACTTGGAAAGCGCAGACCTCCGCCAAGGCTGATCAGTGGCCCCCCCCCACGCCAAGGAGGTTATGTTTTGCCAGGGTTTGTTTGTTTGTCTGTCCGTTAGTGTGCAACATAACTCAAAAAGTTATGGACAGATTTTGATGAAATTTTCAGGGTTTGTTGGAAATGGGCCCCCCCGTGGGCCCCCCCACCCCCAATCACCACCAAAATTTAATCATTTCTTCCTTATCCCATTTCCAACAAACCCTGAAAATTTCGTCAAAATCTGTCCATAACTTTTTGAGTTATGTTGCACACTAATGGGCAGACAAACAAAGAGACAGACAAACAAACAAACCCTGGCAAAAACATCACCTCCTTGGCGGAGGTAATTACCTCCGTTTTGTTTTTGTTCAGCTAAAGAAAGTTTTGGCCCATCCAGTCATTAATCTCCTCAATGCATTTACTGAGAGCCTGTACAGGGTCTTGGTCTCCGGGTGACATTGTGACATAGATCTGTGTGTCATCTGCGTAGCTATGGTAGCTAATATTGTTGTTCTTTATAACTTGTGCCAGTGGGAGCATGTAGACGTTAAACTGAAGAGGCCCCAGGATGGAGCCTTGGG
>NC_043960.1:55087516-55115016 GCF_902148855.1 Sphaeramia orbicularis | reverse complement strand
TTCATATGTGGTCGTAAATCTGACCCAGACCGCTTTCATACGTGGTCCTAAATCTGACCCAGACCACTTTTATACGCGGTCCTAAATCTGACCCACACCACTTTCATATGCGGTCCTAAATCAGACTAAGACCACTTTCATATGTGGTCCTAAATCTGACCCAGACCACTTTCATATGTGGTTCTAAATCTGACCCAGACCACTTTCATATGTGGTTCTAAATCTGACCCAGACCACTTTTATACGTGGTCCTAAATCTGACTCAGACCACTTTCATATGTGGTTCTAAATCTGACCCAGACCACTTTTATACGTGATCCTAAATCCGACCCAGACCACTTTCATACGTGGTCCTAAATCTGACCCAGACCACTTTCATACGTGGTCTTAAATCTGACCCAGACCACTTTCATACGTGGTCTTAAATCTGACCCAGACCACTTTTATATGCGGTCCTAAATCTGACCCACACCACTTTTAAATGCGGTCCTAAATCTGACCCACACCACTTTTAAATGCGGTCCTAAATCTGACCCACACCACTTTCATATATGGTCTTAAATCTGATCCAGATCTGATATTTTCCAATGCGACTTCAGTCTGAACATCCAGGTCGCATTTATCCGACCTTTATGCCATTGAAATGCGACAAATGTCCCAGTTGTTGGTCCCAAGAGGAGGAGCAGAGGAAAACTATATTTCCTTCCGTAAACATAGTGTGTGTCTGCGTGGTCGCGTATTCCATCAGGACCTCTTTAGTGCATGTGGGTCACTTCAGGGTCACATTCAGTTTAGACTCAAAACTGACAGGAGTCGCATTTAATGTGGAATATGAACCAACACACAAAAAAATCAGATTTGACCAAAAAATCCAACTTGTGCATTAGACCTGCTGTGAACGTAGATGTAGATGAGCTGAGCAGGTTCATGTGCTGTGGTGGTCCATGCTGGTTAGAACCACAGCCCATCTGCCCCGGGTCAGTCAGCTAGATGGGAACATTCGGATCCCTTGTTAGAGTATCCAAATCTGGGGCAGCGGTGGCTTAGGAAGTAGAGTGGTCTAATAACAGGAGGGTTGGGGGTTCAAATCCCACTCTGTCCCAGTCATGTGCCGTTGTGTCCTTGGGTAGGACACTTCACCTGCCTCACCTCCAGTGTTTCTCACACTGGTGTGTGAATGGTGGGAGGGGCCGTTTGGTGCAAATTGGCAGCCACGCCTCCATCAGTCAGACAGATGTAGTTTACCTCCAACACGGGGAGAATGAATGACGGATCCATCCTGTCCTGTAGAGTGCTTTGGGTGCCTTGAAAAGCACTTCAGAAATCCAACCCTTGGTTATTATCAAAGCTCTTGTTTGTTCAGTGGTGAGGCTGGATGGAGGTGGTTTAGTGGAGCCACCCTAGTCCATGTGGTCTGATGGATTCAGCCTCTGAGTCTGTTGTACCACCTTTCCACCACGTGAAAGCTCAACTGGACTCGACTCGGGTACCAGGTCCTATTCCTGGAGACCGTTTCCATTATAGGATACTACAGACTTTACAGTACCTGGTTGTCATAGCGATGTGGCGCGTTACTTCTGTGTCGTCTGCTCAGAGTTGCTGATAAACTCACTTGTTGCATGTTGTCTCGTCAACCTCATGCTGAATTTTTACGTCGGCCACCAAAGACTGAATCCCCTCGACCGACCATGGTGTAGTTTTACAGACTGTCATCATGTGGATTAACATACCGACATATTTACTGTCACCTTCCGCATATGTTTTTTGTAGAATGGTCACAGAGACAACTCTGACCAATCAGTGGTCTGCAGTGTTTACACGTCACCTTTTAGTATCTGGTCCCCAGTCCTGGAACCTCGGCGGAGGTGATACCAAAAAACTAGTACTGGGTACCAGATTCCAGGTGCTTTTTCGTAATAGAAACGCAAAAAGGCCGAGTTGAGTTGAGTTGAGCCGGTACCAGGTAGTGGAAACGTGGCGTTGGTCTGACTGTAAAGCGGTGGCTTCTCTAAAGATGGATCAGAAGTTGGTATTAGCTCCACCACCAGCAAATTAAACTGATGGAGTCTCCTGGATGAGATGAAACATTTTCAAGAACAAACCCTGTCCAGTTGAACTTCAAATAACGACTAAGAATTGAGACCCCGTTATTTAACAGTTATGTTTTATTGTGTTGTTTTTGTCGTCCATCAGTGCTGCTCCTTCATCAGTGGAGTCCAGACTGGAGGTCCTGGAGAGTCACTTCACCTGGGATCTGGATCTTAGCAGAGCCAACTCCTTACATCTCAGAGACAAGCTGATGGACATCGGTACCGAGGAGGGAAACATGTGGCTGGGCCACATTTACAACCTTCAGGGCTACATCCACCACCAGCTGGGCCTGGTCCAAGAGGCCCTGCAGTTCTTCACCAGAGCTGCAGAGACCTTTCATCAGATCAGAACCAGTGACTCTGATGAGGGGCCGTGGTTGGTGGTGAACTATGGGAACCTGGCCTGGCTGTACCATCACCTGGGAGACCAAGCACAAAGTGAGTCTTACCTGTCCAAAGTCAACGCCCTCAAGACTAAGCATCCAACTCCATCGCAGGACCAGCTCCACCCGGAGGTCGGTGCTGAAAAAGCCTGGACCCTGATGAAGTTCAGTAAAGACAAGAAGCTTCTGGCTGTAGATTTGTTTGAGAAGGCCATCAAGATGCAACCGGACAGGGTGGAGTGGTGCACCAGCCAGGTGTTAGCTTTAGTGAGCGCTCACAAACACAGTGATACAGCACTGGATGATGAGATCCTGGACAAAATGAAGATAGCCAAAGAACGAGATCCTGAGAACCTGTACCTCGCTGTTCGGTATCTCAGTCTACGTGCCGACAAAGAAGAAGACGTGAAGGATGAGGCTCGTGAGCTGGCAGCAAAGATACTGGTGAATCCTGTCAGCAGCTACAACGGGATGAAGGCCATTCTGAGACTTTACAGAAGAAGTGTGTCTGATGATGAAGCCATTGATTTGGCAGAAGAGGCTCTGCTACAACATCCTGATAATCGTTACCTGAAAAGATGTGCAGCGCTTTGTTACAAATGGAAGATCGTGTTTTACAAGGATGGTGCCGTAAATCAAAGTACCATCGACAGAGCAGTCAGTCTGCTGAAAGAAGTCATCCATCTCTACCCTGATTCTTCTCTGGTCAAAGAACTGGACCTCGCCAACGTTTATGCCAAGTCCAATCACAGTCTGCCTGAAGCTAAGGAGATCTACAAGAAGCTTCTACAACGTGACCTGGAACCTGCAGAAAGACAGATGCTGTACCACCAATATGCAAAGTATCTACATTACGATGTTGAACACTACAACAAATCCCTGAAGTATCACATGAAGGCTGCAGAGATACCGCATGAGTCCTTTTATAGAACGAACAGCATCAAAGTCTTAGAGAACACGAGAAGGAGAGGCCGGAACAGAATGTGTGGAGAGATCGGAGTGTTTCTGGAGAACCTGGAGGAGTCCAGTCAACCCGCCTCAGCTGGGTATCAGTGACCATGTTTCCTGAAGCTGTTGGACTAGAGGTGGATGATATATATTGCCTGCGATAATATCGTAGATGTTGATTTGACGATGTGTAGTTTTCCATCATGGAGTATTCACACTGTCTGAAAAGAAAACAAACAGATGGTGCACAGACGGTAAAGGAGAGGTACATGAAAGTCCTCATTGGCCGAATGCGTGCCTCAGAAGCCAATCAGCGGACAGGATCCTAGTCAATAACTGGATTAAACAAAGTCAAATGAACCAGGGTTTATTTATACAAATCATGTCAGTGGAGAGTCACACACATTTAGGTTTTTCTAAACATTTGGATCCCAAAGGTCAAAGGTTACCTGAAGGAATGAGGCTTTTCATCACATAAGGAGGTTCAACCCCAGACAGAGACCTGGACCTGGACCTGGACCTGGACCGGGTCCATGGATCCACATCACCTCAAAACTCAACAAAACACAGTTCAGATGTTCATAAGACATGACTGAAGGAGGGGGAGAAGGAAGGAGGAGGAAGGAGGAGGAGCCCAGGACAGTCACTTGCTTCCTCTTCGACTCTTCTTGTGGTTTTTCTTTGAACTCCTGCAACATCAAAGAATGGACGATAATTGCACATGAACATCATCCCAGTAGAACTGAACATCAGCGTCTGTTCACAGACTAATGCCACGTTTCCACTACATGGAACCGGCTCGACTTGACTCGACTCAACTCGGGTACCAGGTCCTATTCCTGGAGACCGTTTCCATTACAGGACACTACAGACTTTACAGTACCTGGACGTCATAGCGATGCGGTGCGTTACTTCCGTGTCATTTACAAAGTTGCTGATAAACTTGTTCGTTGCATGTTGTCTTGTCAACCTCATTCTGAATTTCTACGTCGGCCACCAAAGACTAAATCTCCTCCGACCATGGTGTAGTTTTACAGACTGTCATCATGTGGATTAACCTACTGCTATATTTACTGTCAACTTCCACATCTGTTTTTTGTAAAATGGTGGGTCACAGAGACAACTGTTTGACCAGTCAGTGGTCTGCAGTGTTTACATGTCACCTTTTAGTATCTGGTCCCCAGTCTTGGAACCTTTGCGGTGGTAACACCAAAAAACTAGTACCGGGTACCAGATTCTAGGTCCTTTTTTGTAATGGAAACACAAAGTCGAGTCGAGTCGAGTCGAGTCGAGCCGGTACCATGTAGTGGAAACGCGGCAAAAAAGATTCAGTCCTTCAGCCATAACAGTATATGTAGGCCAACCCTATTTCACCCCTTGGCCCCTCCCCCTTAGCCCTACCCCTCCAATTTGCGTGTTCATGTGAAGGGGTAGGGGTGTCCTGATTATTGATGAATCAGAGGGGAGGGGCTAAGGGGGAGGAGCTGTATGACCCTCTACAGCACAGGTGTCAAACATGCAGCCTGGGGGCTAAATCCGGCCCGCCAAAGGGTCCAATCTGGCCCGTAGGATGAATTTGTGAAATGCAAAAATTATACTCAAGATATGAACAGTCAATCCTTTTACTTTAGGGCCCATAAAAAGCCCTACTTTAGCCTGAAGTGGCTCAGATCAGTAAAATACTACCATAAAAACCTACAAATAATGACAATTCCAAAGTTTTCCTCTGTTTTAGTGTAAAACAGTGAAATTACATCAAAATGTGTAAATTTACAAACTAGCCTTTCACAAAAAATATGAAAAACTAGAAATGTGTTAAGAGAAGTAAGTGTAATTTTACTAATATTCTGCCAGTTACTAAAAATATTTTGTGTATTTTGCAGATCCATTGTGATCTGTAAATTGTAATGCACATTTACAAATGATAAGCAGAGGCAAAATATAGTTAAAATTGCACTTGTTTTTCTTAATAAATGTCACTTTTTTCATGGTTGTTCATGTTATTCACATTTTTAAAAGGACAGTTTATAGATGTAAATGTTTCCATAATATAATTGTACTTCTTTCACTATAAAACACATTGAAATGTTTGGAGTTGACATTATTTCTATATTTTTATGTTATTAATTCACTGGTCCGGCCCACTTCAGATCGTATTGGGAGGATATGGCCCCTGAACTAAAATGAGTTTGACACCCCTGGTCTACAGGACCACCCTCCAAACACAGGGGTCTGATAAAATTTCCCATAATTCAGTTCCACTCATTGGTCAGATGGGGGTAAACACCGCAAAACAGAGCAGCAGTGACCAAAGAAACACAAATGGACAGATTTACTGCAGAAACAACTGAATTGTGATCGTCCGTTTAATACTGTTTTAATGTGTTCTAGATCGCATTTCTGCGGTTTGTGGTTGATTGTGGTAAACAGATGTCCAGAACACATGAACAGAGACGTTCCAGCTGCTGACGACATGGAGAATTCTGTCCCAAACAAAGTTAGAGCATCTTTAAACCAACACAGTGGAAGTGCTGCTGGGTCTTCTTGGTGATTATCCACAGGTGCTCTTTGGAAACTTGTGTCTTACTATTTGGAGTAAAAAAAAAAAAAATCTGCATTAACATGTAAGATTTAAAAAAAAAAAATTCCAAGGCACACTGTAGGATTTGTGTAAAAGTAAAATACATTTATTACTCCATGGTGACCTCTGGTCTTCATCAGGGCTTTTTTCATCAGTGAGTTACACACCTTCACTCAATCACTGTAATGAACTGACGAGTGAGGGGGAAGAAAAAAAAAAGAAAATTAAATTTAAAAATAGAAATAAAATTAAAAATCCTACTATATAATGTAGGTTTTGGTCCCGCCCCGTGTCCCATCGATGTCCGCTTGATGTTGCAGCACGGGAGGGCACACAGGTGCAATGCCACTGTTGCACCATGGGAGGGCGCTATCGTGCAAAAACACCATGGGTACCATGCCGCTAGTAATAATAATAATTAAAAAAATAATAATAATATTAAAAAAAAAAAAAAAATTAAAAGAAAATATAAGAAAGAAGAAAGAAAGAAAATATATTTAAAAAATGTAAATTAAAACAAAATAATAGTTGTGGCATCTGTTTACAGTGACGTTGGTGACTGCTGACAACGGAACTGGGGCCTGTTTCACAAAACTAGGATAAGGGATTAAACCAGGATATGTTGGTTATCCTGGTTCAACTTATCCTTGATCTGGTTTCACAAAAGCAGGATATGTTTTGATATAAGTTACCATGGAGATTTATTCTGTGGAGCTAGCCTGGTCCAGACCAGGCTAATTTCAGGATTTATTTAATCTCATCCTTTATCTCAGTCTGCAGTCTCCACAAATGGAACCAGTAGTTCTTCCACTGCCCACTACACAGTGGAATCACAGTAACTAGACCCACTGCCAGTATAGAAACATTTGTGATTATTAATCTCAATAATTTTAGACAAATGATGATTTTAGATGATTTTTCAATCATTAGATCAGTTCAGTTCAATTGCGTTTATTCAGACATTTCAAACATTAGACATTTATCCAGATACAATGTTTGAAAACTAAAGTCTGTAAAGGAACAGGCTGAAGCCTAAGTTTATTCTGCCGACACCCCCCCCCCATTCATATCATCAAACAAAATGAAATAAAATAGATACTAATGCCTTTAGCTTAGTAACAATAGAAACAACAACAAAAAACTAAACAATTCAACAGTTTGAGTGGAAAAATGAACATTCACATTCTTCATATATTTTCATAGTTTTAAATATAAATAGTGTTGTACAGTTTGTGAACTCAGGACTGAACTTGTTCCAAACATTTCCTCCAACACACAGACTAAATGTGTTCATATTTGTTCTAACAGAAGGTTTATTGAACACATGACTTCCTCTGAAATTAGAAATAATTTCCCATATTTTAATCAAGCTCTGAATATGAACAGGCGACGGATTATTTATTTATTTATTTATTTATACATAAATTGGGTTGTTTTAAAGTGGACTAAGTCACTAAACTTTAAAACTTTTAATTTGATCATAAACTGATGTGTGTGTTCCCTTGAGGACACTTTGTTGATCAGTGGTATTGATGTTTTCTGAATAATGCTGATTGGATTTGTATTAGTTCAGTCAGTATTCCCCCACACCTTCATGCACTACGACATAAAACAACTTCACTTGTTTTGTATAGTTACTCCAAGGAATTTGATTACATTGACCCTTTCAGTCTTTGTATTATTTATACTTAGATAACTGACAGTTTCCCATAGACTATATATGTCATATAAATATAAATACACAAAGAGTAACATGATGTTCCTTTATTGAATAAGGATCAAAGCAAGTAAAACCATCAGCTCCTTTAAAACTGAAGTCACACAGAGACTGTACAAGAGAGAAAGAACAGAACCAAAGCATATGATAGAACAGAAGAATAAATACACATTTAAAGGTAGAATACAGCCCACATGTCTGCACACTGAAAGAAATACACGTCTGCACACTGAAAGAAATGCAGGACAAATCCATACATAACAAATGAACAGACAAATGAATGGATGCAGTAGCCTCCCTGCAACACAGTACACACAGTATAAATACAGTACACACACAGTAACACAAACATCAAAACAGGCCCAATCTATTTAAATTGAATAACAAATAAAAAAAAAAACACAAATTCCTCTGGCCCTGCAGGACATATTTAACTTAAATCATGCACATGAACTAAAATAACTGAACACATATTGGTCTCTGACCGGGTGACCAGCTGACCACTGTGGTCATCAGGGCAGATGGCAGGATTGTCCCAGTCCATGTGTGATGCACTTTGGGGGGGGGGGGCTCCCTCCCTCAGGCCACATTGTGGAGGACAGTACAGGCCACAGTAATGTCACAGGACCTCAAAGGGCTGACCCTTAAGTGGTGAAGACAGTGAAAGCGTTCCTTCAGGAGGTCAAAGGTCATTTGGATCCTGGCCCTTGTCCTGGTATGGACATGACTGTAGGCCTGCTGTGGTTCCTGGGGGTCTGAGTATGGTGTCAGGAGAAAAGGATGGTAGGTAGACCCCCTGTCCCCCAGGTAGACCCACTGTCCTCCAGGTAGACCCCCTGTCCCCCAGGTAGACCCCCTGTCCCCCAGGTAGACCCACTGTCCTCCAGGTAGACCCCCTGTCCCCCAGGTAGACCCACTGTCCTCCAGGTAGACCCTCTGTCCCCCAGGTAGACCCTCTGTCCTCCAGGTAGACCCCCTGTCCCCCAGGTAGACCCTCTGTCCCCCAGGTAGACCCTCTGTCCCCCAGACACACACCAGACAATTCATCTGTCAACACAAAACCTCATCATCACAACCTCATAAACACAGTTCCATTCTGGACACAGATCTGATGTAAACAGTGGTTGTTAACAGAGGTTGTGGTTCACCTTGTGATCAGTGCTGACAGATTCCAGAGGTTCAATAGACTCAGGAGTCTTGGACCGAACCAGAACCAGAACCAGACCACTGAGACATGATTGGTTGATGGTTCTTCTATCAGAAACAGATCAAACTGCATAAACAGTGTCTTTTTCAGTCCAGTCTGTCATTAACTGAACATAAACCCAGTGTGTCCATCCACTGGCATTGATCCAACTCCATGGGTTTTACTGGAGAATCAATGTTGGAGAAGATGACAGTGTTTCCACGGTAACTACGGAGCCTCTGAACGTCTAAATATGGTCATATCTGATGACCATGAAAAGATGAAGAACTGTATTTTACACCAATCACTGACATGGATTGATAGAATTAGTGGATAAAGAGGAATTAAACAGTTTAGATCAGTAGATGGTTTTGGACACCAGTGGATGTTTGGGTCTTTATCAGGGATGCACCGATACCACTTTTTTCCAGACCAAGTACAAGTACTTCCATTTGAGTACTTGCCGATACCGAGTACAGATACGAGTACTTAATAATCCCATTCCAGTCCTTAGTTCCTTTTGTAAATGTGCTTTATTGTCGCTGTCATTAGTCTGACTGGAACAAGGTGCTGCTACTGACATTTAATGTGTTGGAATGAGCGTTTCTCAATTAATCCACCAGGGGGCGCCACTCTGCTGCACTGAACTGTGAATGTCACATGGCCGTAAGTGTTATCAGTGCAGTTTTATCGGATTACTTTTATGAGTATGAGTACAAGTACACACACTGAGTATCGAAACTGATGCCTGATACTGGTATCAGATCGGTGCATCCCTAGTCTTTATGGATTAAAAAAAAAAGAACTGTCAGCTATCGCCCATAAAATCAGATCTGTTCAACAAAATTATGCATGTGGAATTAGGAGAAGTCTGGGACAACAGCATCATTAATCAGTAATGAGTCTAATGGCACTAATGTGACTGGTATAAATATGAACATAGTGACACAGCAGATAAACAAACCACACAGACCAGGAGCTACAGCAGGTTAAAACCCACCCTGAGCCTAAAACTAGACTGTTGTTTAAACTCCAGACTGCTCTGACACAGCCTCCTCCTTTTGTAGATCAGATCAGCAGATGACGGCGATGGAGTTCCATTTTTATTTCATTACAGTCCAGTGATTCAGTTACTGTCAGAGCAGAGTAAATACTGGAGTGTGTCGTCATTTTTGTCCTGGTTTCACTTGGACTCAGTTGAACATCTTTTTATTATGTCTCAGATACTTGGACAGATGATTGTTTTTATGAAATGTCCCAAAGTCATGAGTGGAGTTCCTCAACAGGTGATGGAAGGACTGCATCTGCTTCATTCTCCGGCTCCTCACATCTGTTTATAACACAGGGGTCAAACATGTGGCCTGGGGACTAAAACCAGCCCACCACAGGGTCCAGTCCAGGCCCTGGGATGAATCTGTGAAATGTAAAAATTACACTAAACATATTAACAATTAAGGATGTTAACCCTATAACACCAAACGTATCATATTTGATACATGAGTTTTGAAGCCCTCTACATGATCAGAGGGATGTTTTTTGTCTTGAAAAACCTGATGTATACAATTAGATACATGTAATTGTGATGACCACAAAACTATGGTACATTTGTGTTTTGAAATTTTTAATTTTGAATTATTGTCCTTTTTAAAAAAAAAAAAAAAAAATTGAAATGTATTTAATTTTGGAGAGAAAGTTATTCTCCAGAGATCAAGATATTTGTGTATTTTAGTAAAATTAGTGTCAATTATATGAGTGGACAATACTCACTGAAACCAGCAGGGGGCGCAGCCGTGTAGCGAGTCTCTGTATCTGCACTGTGGACTTTCTCATAACTGCAGAGAACTCAGAACGACACACTGTTGCCCTGCCTCATCTTTATTATCCTGTTTTTCAGGTTAGTAATGTGCATAATATCACAAAACCTGGATAAAAATGGCATGGAGACGTCAATTAACTATGCGGCCAGATAATTTGTTGAATAAGATGTATTTTTTGTCTTTGTATCAGTTTCAACGTTTAACACACAGGTGTCAAACGTGCGGCCCGGGGCCAAATCCGGCCCGCCAAAGGGTCCAGTCCGGCCCGTGGGATGAATTTGTGAAATGCAAAAATTACACTAAAATATTAACAATCCTTTTAGTTCAGGCTCCACACTCAGACCAATTCAATCTCAAGTGGGTCAGAACCAGTAAAACGCTATCAAAATAACATATAAATAATGACAACTCCAAATGTTTCTCTTTGTAAATATAAATATTTTCATGTATTTACACAACAACAAAGTATAGTTTTGCAAAAAAAAAATGTGAATAACCTGAAATGTCTTAAGAGAAGTAAGTACAATTTTAATAATATTCTGTTATTATAATGTTTTGTGTGTTTGTAGATCCACTGTGATCTGTAAGTTATAATGTACATGTGTAAATGATAAACTGAGGCAGAATATTGTTAAAATTAGACTTATTTTTTCAGTTTGTTCATGTTATTCACATCTTTTGAAAGGATAGTTTGTAGATGTAAACCTGTTCATAATGTAAATTTACTTTTTTGCTCTAAAACATAAAGAAAAGTTTGGAGTTGACATTATTTCTATATTATTATGTTATTATTTTACTGGTTCGGCCCACTGCAGATTAAATGTAGCTGAATCTGGCCTGTGAACTAAAATGAGTTTGACACCCCTGGTTTAACATGTGGTTAGCTATGTTACGAGGGATGCTAACGATGATGCATTTTATTAGCTTAAGCATTCTGGCACACACTTGTAATTCTCCGTTGGTAAATGTGAATGTGTATGTGGTAGAAGTGTTAATGTACGCTTTAGCTGTGTGTAGTTTATGTCCCATCATATTAGGTGAAAGTACAGAGTTTTCTTTTGTGAATTTAAAGCTGAAATGGTGATTCTGTCAGTCAGATATTTGAAGTTATACCTGTTTGAAAATGGAAGTAAGTTTAGAGTGCTCTGTGCAGGTTGTTGTGTTATATTAACAGTGTCTGAGCTTTGCTCATACAAATTACATTCATTGTAATGGGCAAATGGTTGATTATGCCATGTGTTATGTATTTCATGTAGCATAACACAGTAAATACAGTTAGAAAAGTATGGGAACATTTTATTTATTTTGTAAAATGAGAATTATTTTGTTATGTTTTTTTTTTTTAGTTGAAATGCTAAACTGAAGAGTAATGTTAAAAGACATTGAAAACAAATTGTACATGAGACATAAGATGATTGTGAAGGTAAATGCACCTGCTTTACAGATGATGATGAATAAATAACTGCAGAGAACTCAGAGAACAACACACTGTTGCCCTGCCTCATCTTTAATATCCTGTTTGTCAGGAATATATCTGTTTACGCTGTGGTACCTGTGACGCAATACACAGATAATCCAGCAGGGGGAGGAGTTCCTTCACCAGAGGCCTTTAGTGACACTACAGACTGACATTAATGAGGAAGAACTGGGACCATTTAGAAAAGGAATTAACAATGTGTTAGACATGTTTGTGTTCTATTATGTTTTTGTTTGTTCAAAAATAATTATATTTGAGCACTGAGACCTGATGGATCAAATATGATTGATTGATTGATTGATTGATGTGCACAAAATAAAAACAGCAGTGGAAAAAACAACATTCAAACAAGTAACAAAATTGTGCAGGAGAGGTTAGAAGCCAAAAAAGAAGGCTTATATGAATACCTCCCCCGAAATGAACAATACACAAAAAAAAGAATTAAAAAATACAATATAACTGAAATAATAAACTAAAGTAAAAACAACAAAAATGTAATCCACATTTCAAATCATCAAATACAAATCAAGTGATATACAGCCTTACATTTTTCCATGAATTAAAGTCCTTTTCAGATGCTTTTTAAACAACAATAATACAATTTTATATTATTCTATTTTATTTTATTACAATTTTATAATTTTTAAACGATGATTCAAAATTGAAACTCATACATGGAGATTGATATTTGAAAAAAAATGGTTTTGGTTTTTCAGAAGGACCAATAAAGGCTCCAGTTTCAAAGAACTGGAATTTTCTGTCAATGATTTAATGGTTCAGGCGTTACAGGGTTAAAACCATTTTAGGTCAATTCAATCTAAAGGGGGTCACACCAGTAAAATACGATCATAATAATCTATAAATAATGAAAACCGCACATTTTTTCCCCTTTGGTTTAGTGTAAACAATGCTAAATTACACAAAAATGTTTACATTTACAGACTAGCCTTTTACAAAAAATGTGAACAACCTGAACAAATATGAACAACCTGAAATGTCTTAAGAGAAGTCAGTGTACTTTTGTTTTAAGTGAAACTGTGAAACTCTTGTTCCTACAAAGGACAACAGTCCATGTTGGGTCTCAGGAGAACATACTCCGAGTTCTTCCCCTGATGGTTCACATGATGCAGATTATATAAAACACCGTCACCATCAGCTGCAGTCCTGTGGTACACGGCTTTGGAGCTACTGTCCCATGGTTATATAGAATGTGTCAGGTAAAGGTCACTACGGTTTGTATTGACGTTGTTTTTACTTAAGGCTAAAATCTGTACCAGCTCAGCACGATATGTTTGAAAGTATAGAAAGAGCGATCAAGCAGAAAACCACCCCTTGTTTCTCATTAATATCCTCCATCTGGAACTTGTATTGGATCTGTAAGTCAACACGGTCCATCAGACCAGAGTGAATAAAAGAACGACTCAATAAGGAAATGAGTGTCAGTAATAACACCGAAAAGACAGATGTGTGTGTGGGCTGAGCTGGAGGGAACACTTCCCCTCTGCATGAGCCACTGCTGGACGGAGGTACCAACTGTTTACACTGACCGCTGGGCAAAAGTTAGACGATTTATCTGAGAATTATGACTTTTTATCTAACAATTATGACTTTTGTCTCATAATTTCATCTTATCTCATAATTTTGACTTTTTATCTAACAATCATGACTTTGTTTCATAATTGTAACTTTTTATCTTATAATTATGGCTTTTTATTTCATAATTTCAAATTTTTATCTCATAATTTTGACTTTTTATTTCATAATTTCAACTTTTTATTTCATAATTTCATAATTTCAACTTTTTATTTCATAATTTCAACTTTTTATCTCATAATTATGACTTTTTGTGTCATTTCAACTTTTTATCTCATAATTATCACTTATTATCTTATAATTATGACTTTTTATTTAATAATTTCAACTTTCTCTCATAATTTTGACTTTTTAATATCATAATTATGACTTCTTTTTTTTTTTTTTTCGTAATTTTGACTTTTGTTTCATAATTTCAACTTTTATCTCATAATTTTGACATTTTGTCTCAGAATTTTGACTTTTTAGTTCATAATTTCAACTTTTATCTCATAATTTTGTCCTTTTATCTCATAATTTCAACTTTTTATCTCATAATTTTGACATTTTATCTCATAATTTTGACTTTTTATTTCACAATTTCATCTTTTATCTCATAATTTTGACATTTTATCTCATAATTATAACTTTTTATCTAATAATTATGACTTTTTATCTCATAGTTTTGACTTTTTACTTCATAATTTCAACTTTCTCTCATAATTTTTGCTTTTTAATCTCATAATTATGACTTTTATCTCATAATTTTGACTTTTTAGTTCATAATTTCAACTTTTATCTCATAATTTTGTCCTTTTATCTCATAATTTCAACTTTTTATCTCATGATTTTGACATTTTATCTCATAATTTTGACTTTTTATTTCACAATTTCATCTTTTATCTCATAATTTTGACATTTTATCTCATAATTATAGCTTTTTATCTAATAATTATGACTTTTTATGTCATAATTTTGACTTTTTATCTAATAATCATGGATTTTTGTCTCATAATTTCAACTCTTTATCTCATAATTATGACTTTTTATCTCATAATTTAGACTTTTTTTCATAATTTCAACTTTTTATCTCATAATTTTGACTTTTTATCTGATAATTATGGCTTTTTGTCTCTGTTTGTATTGTTATTATTCTGATTGTTTTTGTGGTTCACAGTAAGTAGATAATGTTTGTGGAGCCCGGCTATCTTATATTAGAAAAGGGAAGTGGACTGTGTGTGTGTGTGTTTGTGTGTGTGTGTGTGTGTGTGTGTGTGTGTGTGTGTCTGCGTGGTTCTGAGAAACCCAGCCATTTTGAACTGGTCCATTTAGTTTCTACAGTTGTGGAATAGTCCCATCTCCACATAAAATATCTTTTTTCTTTAAAATTCCCTTTTTCAAAGTCAGGAGGGACTGATTTAATTCTCGTTGCTAAGCAGTTGCCAGGGGGAGGGACAGGAAGCAGCTCTGCACATCAGGAGACAATGGGTGTGATCAGTGTTTCTCTCTGGTGGTCAAACACATGTACTACATGTATGGTGTAAGTGTGAAACCAAACAGATAAAGGCTGAAATATCTATGTTTCACATGGTATAGAGACAATCTACAAAATATAAAACATATACAACAACTGTTATTACAACAGTTACAATTATATATGAAAAATATTTATTGAATAACATCCAAATCCATTGCATTTTGTTCCAATTAAGGAAAAGTATTGTGGGATAAATTTGGGGGAGTTATAATAAATAAATAAATAAATAAATTCAGGATATTTTTCATATCATGGGGTATTTAAGTTCCCATAGCGAAATGTTCCCACAGCTAGAGGAGTGGATTTATTCACAAGGATTTAAGATAGTTTCATTTAACCCTTTAAAGCCTGAACCATTAAATCATTGACAGAAAATTCCAGTTCTTTGAAACTAGAGCCTTTATTGGTCCTTCTGAACAACCAAGAAAAGACTTCGTATAAGTTTCAATTTTGGATCATATTTGATCCATCGGGTCTCAATGCTCAAATATTATTATTTTTGAACAAACAAAAACATAATATAACACAAACATGTCTAACAAATTGTTAATTCCTTTTCTAAATGGTCCCAGTTCTTCCTCCTTCCTCATTAATGACAGTCTTGTAGTGTCACTGGAAAGGCCTCTGGTGAATGAACTCCTCCCTCTGGTGGATTATCTGTGTATTGCATGTATCTAATTGTATACATCAGGTTTTTCAAGAAAATAAAATATCACACTGATCATGTAGAGGGCTTCAAAACTCATGTATTAAATATGATATGTTTGATGTTTTAGGGTTAATTCCCAAAAGTCCTTGTAATGGGTGTGAAGAATTCATTGTCCGGGAAGACACATACAGTCCACGTGGATCACGTACAGTTAGAGTTCCAGTGCAGAGCCTCTCCCCCAGACGGAGCAGAATAAGAGCAGATACTTCCAACACAAACACAGATACTGCGTCACAAAGAATCATTTGCAGAACAAGTTGACATCTGTGGAGAGGAGAGTGTGCAGATGTGGGCGACTGTTTAAAAGGCCGAATAATTCCCAGAAAAAGACGACAGAAGAGTTTTCCAGTGGTGTTTGTCAAGGACTTCTGGACCAAATAAGGGCCCACATTTGGACTGAAGACAGTGTAAGGCCCTTTTTATTTTTTAATTTTTTTATATCAATCAAATTCTTTCACTAAGGTTTTTACGAATCTGTTTATAATAGAGACTGTACTAATTACATGTGTTTATTGAAGGTGGCTGCAAGTACCATAATGCACTGGGTCCTTTCCCACTGAAATGTCTATGTTATAACCAATCCTGTGTACGTTTAGAGGTGATGCTGTGGATTGGGCCAATTAGAATCTGGGACAGAGGAATGTACCTGGTGGTGACCGGAAAGAGAGAGAAAACAAAAGGATTGCATTTTGGCTCTGGTGTAAAAGGATGTTGAACTGAGAGCTGAAGGAGCCGGACCTTAAAATTGAGGTTCACTTTTTTTTGGACATTTTATTAGCCAGCTCGTGACTTTCGCGGTGTGTGTTTTCCTTCTGGCTGCGTATTAACCTGTTTAACCCTGACCATATTTTCAGGGGAAAAATGCCTAAAACGACATACCCAAAGTAAATGAAGAATTACTTATAATACTTATAATAATAAGGTTCATATGGATGTTCTTGGCGTCTATGGACATTTACAGACCTCACAGAATCTATTCCCATTGTCCAAAATATTGTATCTATTACTATGCCTGAGTAAACTGTAACAAACTAAAAGAGAAATTAGAATTTTTTATCCTCACCTGTTTTTTTTCGGCTGGATTGACGATGATATGCATAAATCAGTTGTTGGTGTCGGAGATTTTTAATAGCGTATATTTCACCCCACAAAGATTAAAAATCATGTTTGAAGATTAAAGTTTGCACTAAAATACACTTTTGATGTACTTTTATTAACATTAGGGTCTAAACATTGAGCAAAAGTTGTAAAAAAACATCCATTGTCCTGATTTGTTATATTTTTATCGTAGATAAATATTAATATAATGTTTTAGGCCCATGGACGGGCTGATTGGGCTAATTAATGAGTGCTGTAGCCTGTGGTAAAGGCCAGCCAAGTTAAGTTTTGAGTTTTCTCTAATACGACATTAAACTGAGAGCACAAACTTTGACAAAGCTAGCTAAGCCATTTTGGAAGAAAGACTCGCTTTTCAAAAGCTCATCGTCTGTTTGCTACGCATCCTGAACTGTTCATGAGTAGTTGGTTTGAAGCCAAACGGCTGTTTCATTCACAGACCACCTTAACAGTGTGAGTGAACATCATTATTCCTACGTCAGATTTCCTTCTTCATTGAAAGTTGCTTTGTGGATTAGTATAATTTTTTTATGTGCACCAACGTAATGGGCCCAAACATTTTTTTTTTTTTTTTTTTGCAAGCTTGCTTTTCTAAGACTGAGTGAACTGGTGTTATAAGACTGTACATTCTAGTGCATTTGACACAGAAATAGTATTTAGTGCAAGTTTAAATGGTAAATGTATATTGTTAGGTGCACTGTTTAGTCTGGTTTCAGGGTTGCATCTGGCCGTGGTACAGTGTTTGTGGTTACCAGGGTTTGGGGGATATTCTACATTATTGTTATAACTGTGTCAAAGGCAGCAGGGTCCTACCAAGTTTACCTCATTCCATATCAGCACAGTTCCATACATTTAACACACGCATAAACACCCACACTCAAATTTTATTTCACACATTCGTACGTGCTATTTCATGTAGACAAAAAGGTAAAATAAAGGTTACCTATTTGTTACATTTCATCCGACCAGTAGAATTGCATTTATTGTTTTTTTTTGTTTATTACATATAATGTCTGAAGATTTACATAGTGTATGTCAGCTACTGGTACAGTAGTTCCTCAGTGGAGGCACTGCGCGAGTTTATTTAAATCATAGGCCTACTATTCTAAGTGCAAAGAAAATTCCCTAACTTTAAAGGTAGACAAGAACACCAACTGGAAACCCAGGATCCTGTGTGTTTGAGTGTGACCCAACTGTAAGTAATGCACTAAAAAGGGGTTACAACAGTATGCACTTGTTTTTGGTCATAAGAGTCACAAGAATCCCCACTACCTCTGCATTATAATTATTATGTTAAATACATCAGATCTGATGAGCAGGTATCTCACAGTAGTTACTGAACTGAAGTTACAAACATTCTCCTTCCAGCTTCTCATATGTAACAATATTCCATTAAAATATCTGGAAATATCAAGTTGTGTTTTTAAAACTATCTTTAAAGGGTGTTTCTGACATTTCATAGTCCAAGAAGTTACAGAGATTTGGAGAGAAGCCATTGGACCAGTTTTTGGTTTGTTACTAAACTGTAAGTCTTCACTTTTAAACAGTTCAAATATTTGCTGACATTGGATTTTCCACTCTTGCTGTTCTACTGCTGTGGTCAGGTGGCTGTAGGGGGACCAGGTGTCCCGCTTTGCACTGCTCAGCATTATGACCATTTTTTTTTACGTCCCGCAAATTGAGACAATGTCCCACATTTGATTGGCTCTGGCTCACCAAAGTGCAGGACAGTCGCCGTCCTCCAAACATGACTTTCATTTTATAGCGGAGACAGCGATATCACCATTGGCTGTGTCTGCTGTCAATCAACCAACATACAGGTGGGGTCAGGAGTCCATCAACCTGTCACCTGTGTCCTCCTGAGCTCCGCCCACTGACACACAGAAAACAAAGGAAAAAGCCTCAGACACCGACATATGCAAATATTGGCGAAAATCATGGAAACTCCACACACAAAAAAAAGAAGATGCAGCTACAGAAAATACTGAAAGTGTTTATACATGAGTGAAAGCGGTGGGGATGATTCACAGAGGGAATTCTGTGAACTATGTCAAACTTATTTCTTCATCGCACATGGAGGCGAGTATGACCTGAGGTGACACACTGTATGTATGTGATGTCTGGTTAGATTCGATCCATATTCCCTTTAACTGTTTTTACTTTGGAGTTTGAACTGAGAGACTTGAGGCGACAAAATATGCTTTTATCCAACAGCAATAAGACTGCGAAACAAAAGTCAAGGGGGTGAAGTGAAATAATGGAATGTGCAATAATAGGTGTAATAGTGACCCCTCCATCGTGCACTATTTCTTTTTTTTTTTTATCTTTACTAACTATTTATTTATTTATTTTAGTGCAGTTTTTAATATTTTATCATATATATGGGTTGTTTTTAGGATTCTTTTACTGTGTTTTTATTTCGTGCTGTGCATTTTACTATTTCGTTCTTTAACAACATCTGGTATGTTTTTTATTGAATGACAACTAATAAATCTGAATCTGAATCTTTTGTTAATTTTGTGGATATATATATATATATATTTTTTTTTTTTACAAAATTCCACAGGATATTTAATTTATCTTATTCTATTTTTATTACTCTGTTAGAAGGCTAAATGTTTGACTGTTCTGTGTTTGGATGCACAAAGGTTTCAGGTCCAAGTAATTTTAGGTTGTCTGGAAGTGGAAACAGCTGTTCTAATGTTGTCAGTTATGCCTTTTTGTTTTATTGCACAAAGATTAGTTTACCTTTGAGAGTTGAGAATATGTAGTCAAAGAAAAAAGTAGATTTTCTAAAAGTATTCAGTTACAATATTTGAAACTTGAAGTTTCTTTTTTGAGCTTTTACAAGTAGATTTTTTTGTTTTGTTTTTACAAGCAAAAAAAATAGTTGAAACCTGTGGGGAAAAAAAGCAAAACATAAATGCCCAGTGCAAAAATATGCATACTGTGTGCAACCAAATCAAATTGTTGTTATTCATATTTATAAGCTTGACAATTAGATGCTCATTGTTTAAAAATATAGACTTTGTTCCAGCATTACAGTTACGCGTCCCACACAAACACACCCCTTGTCCCACATGTGGCTCGTAAGCACCTGGTCACCCTAGGTGGCTCTGAGTCCAACCCTGACTCCAACATGAACTTCATGGAAGCACACGAGCATGTGCAAATAAGGCTAATGACGTTCATTTTGTCTTCTCTTATTGTACACTCACAGTCAATGAAAACTTTGAGACCATATTTTTCGACATAATTTTTATTTTGAAACCCTAAACTGGGATTTTTTCATATGAATCATTTGTTTAGGATATTGGCATACAGAAACAAAAATATAAAGTTTCAAGAATAATTTCAAAACAAAAAAACTTAACGAAAGAAAATGGCACCTGCCAAACACAAAGTCACAACAGTCAATACCGGGTATGGCCTCCGTTTGCTTGTCTCTCTCTCTCGCCCTGGACGTGGTTTATGGTCAACAGAGCCTGTGGTGTTGTGGCGTTCAACCAGGTTTCTGATTGTGGGTTGGGAACAGCCCATAAGACTGGCTATATCACTGTAGCTCAAACCGGCCTCCACCATACCCAGTGCCCAGAGACGATGTTCACGTGACAGACGTGGCATGATGCCGTTCACTGGACTAACAATGGTGGCCTTTTTTGGGCCTTTATATAGGCTCTCAAAACCAGTCCTCAAATTGTGCAGATACCCACTGAGTATTTGCTCTATGTGTATTTGGTCCACCTTTGCAAAGAGACCAACCCATGTGCAATGAACCGTGACAACATGACAGCTCATCATTATCTCAACTACCTGAGCACTAAGTCATCAGTAAATCCACAATGAATAATGACAACCCCCCTACAAGTAGAAATATGCAGACATTTCTATCTCAAAGTTTCTACTGACTGTCAGTATAATTATATTTTTCTTTTTTTCTTTTGTTCAGATAAGGTATAGTTTGTAGATGTTACCTGCTTGACAGTTTCGACTGTGACTCCAGTCTTCCTCAGAAGCAGAAACGCTTTTGCAGACGACTGGAGTCACTAAAAACTTTACCTCATCTGAACAAAAGACAAAAGAAAAGTAGCATGTGCACATGTCAGACAGAAGACTTTTCCACAGGTACCAGTGGGTTTGTTTTCCAAACCGTCTGCATGTTCTTGTGCCTGTGGGTGAATTTAAGGCGTGTTACTGGGGCTGAAATGTGAATAATTGGACATTCCAGAGGTTCCTTCAAAGGGAACCGTGCATCGTACATGCCTTCTAATCTCATTCTGCACACCCCGCACATCCAGCTCTGAGTCATTCTGTCAGGCCTTTCATGAGGAGGATTTAATAGAGACTGCAGATAAATAAATCACCACACTTCTTAATCTAGCTCTGTGGTTAGCGGTGAGCTTTTGAAGTCCAGTTCGATTCCCCGCTCACCCAACACTCATCATGGAGCCCAGCGGCAGAAGCGCAGCCCGGGAAAGATGAGAGCGGGGTCAAGCACATTGGTTCCAATTTATATCAAACCAAAGAGCTGCTCCAAGACAAGGTTCTAACGGACCTAGTACAGTAAGACACAGAAATAATGGAGGTGAGGACAGTCATTCTGTTGAGTTCAGAGGTCTGCTGCTGTGGACGCCTCAGCTACAGACTGCTGAAACCATGGGACCAGGAGATGTTCAGCCCTGAAGGAAAGCAGCCGCTAAAAAGAAATGATTCTACAAAGTTACACTGGAAAAAATCTAAATCTGAAAAGTGTATTTTTCTCATTTCTAGTTCAAATATCTTATCATAACTAAAGGTGCTGGAGACTTTTGTGACCAGTTTTTCATCAGATCTGTCAAACCTCAGTCATATCCTCAGTATCACTAATCTGTCAGTCTTTCTGTCATTATTCACCTGAATCTCTTGCATCACGGTGAACAATTTCTTCGTGCCATCCACCAGAAACAAATCCTTTGTTTACAAACAGAGCCGGGAGGTCACTCGGGCATCTTTGGAATTTTGTCACAACGTGCATTGTGGGAAATGCCGGCTCGCACCGCTGTCTGGCAGCGGCAGCTGGAACAGACACGACACGGAAACAGCAGGAGCTCCCTTCCTTCTATGCATATTCCTTCAGCTGTTTCTGCATTTCAGCCATTTCCACATCGTGTTTATTTCATTCATATAATAAATACCATATGGTCGCGCTGCTGCCGTCAGGTGGCTGCACAAGCCTTCGCTTCCCACAATGCACGTCGCAACAAAATTGAAGATGCCCGAGTTCCCTCCCGGCTCTGTTTGTAAACACATGGTTTGTTTATGGTGGATGGCATTAAGAAACTGTTCACCGTAATGCAAGAGATTCAGGTGAGTAATGACAGACAGACCGACAGATTTGTGATACTGAGGATACGACTGAGGTTTGACAGATCTGATGAAAAATTGGTCATGAAAGTCTCCTGCACCTTTAAAATCAGACAGAATCACCTAAAGAGGAGCTTTTCAGTGAGATATAAGAATTGATTTATAGACAATAGATCTGGAAAATCTGATTTCAAGAAATCTGACCAAGATAATTTTCCCTTGTTCCATTGGCAGATTTTTTAATTTATTTTTTTTTGCTTGAATTAAGCAAAAAAAAAAAAAAAAAAAAAAAAATTGTATTAAGTAAATAAAAATCTGACAATGGAACAAGTCAAAATTTTCTTGGTAAGATTTTTAAAATCAGATTTTCCAGATCTATTGTCTATAAATCACTTCTTATATCTCACTGAAAAGTTCCTCTTTAGGTGATTCTGTCTGATTTTAAGTGTGATGAGATATTTGGACTAGAATGAGAAAAATACACTTGGTCAGATTTATAGTTTTACAGTGTATGTCACGTTTCCACTACATGGAACTGACTCAGCTTGACTCGACTTGGGTACCACGTACTGTTCCTAGTTTTGAGGCATTTTAGAAGCAAAGATAATCATTTAAACCAAACTAATCAATGCAATAATATTTATCCCATAATATAAAATTATATTCTGACATTAGTCATTATTACTTTGTATCCCAGATCCTGTTAGAAAAGAAACACCTGGATTCAACAGGTCCACAGACTTTTGTCCATATAGTGGATGACTTAGGTGATTATGATATGAGGAGAACGATATACTCTTGTGAAACATAAAATATAAAAAGAAAAAAAGACATATTTATATAAATATAGATTTAAAGTTAAATATTATATACATTTTACAGTGGATCTGCACATGGGATGATATAAAGTGTCCCTATTCACTTTGAAGAGAAGGTTTCTAGAACAGGTCCACTGGTGGAACCGTACTGAGACCAGAACTGACGTGGTCTGTGTATTTCCATCAGAGTTAACCTTCCACCTCCCAAACAGGCCATGGCCAAAGTTCTAGGTCCTTAGAGCAGGAGTAGTTTATGTCAAATGTGGACCTTGACCCCATGTCTCCGTTGGGGTCATGTTAATGGAACAGACTGGTGCTTTATGACCTGGTCCAGTCATAGAGGGAAAGAAAACTTACCAGGACACTCTGACAAGCTGCAAAATGAAATGGACAGAGTTTATTTTTGTTTTTGTTTTGTGTCGCCTTCCTCCAAAGATGACTTTCATTTTTTAGCGGAGACAGCGCTATCACCATTGGCTGTGTCCACTGTCAATCAACCAACATACATGTGGGGTCAGGAGTCCATCAACCTGTCACCAGCGTCCTCTGAGCTCCGCCCACTGACACAAAAACAAAAGAAAAAGCCTCAGACACCGACATATGCAAATATTGGCGGAAATCATGGAAACTCCACGCACAAAAAAAAAAAATGCAGCTACAGAAAAGACATCAGCCAAAGCGGTGGGGGAGGATTCACGGAGGGTATTCTGAGGAACTATGTCAAACTTATTTCTCCATCATGCATGGAGATGAGTATGACCTGAGGCCACACACTGTATGTGATGTCTGGTTAGATTCGATCCAAATTCCCTTTAACTATTTTTAGTTTGGAGTTTGAACTGAGAGACTTGAGGCAACAAAATATGTTTTTGTTATGTTTGTGGATATTTATTTTTGGACAAAATTCCACAGGAAATTGACTTTATCTTATTCAATTTTTATTATGTTTATGTTTATCTCTATGCATTTGGCAGACGCTTTTTTCCAAAGTGACTCTGTTACTCTGTTAGAAGGCTAAATGTTTGACTGTTCTGTGTTTGGATGCAAAAAGGTTTTAGGTCCAAGTAATTTTAGGCTGTCTGGAAGTGGAAACAGCTGTTCTAATGCTGTCAGTTGTGCCTTTTTGTTTTATTGCACATAGATTAGTTTACCTTTGAGGGTTGAGAACATGAAGCCAAAAAAAAGAAAAGCTGATTCTCCAAAAGTATTTAATTACAATATTTAAAACTTGAGTGTTCTTTTTTCACTTTTTACAAGTAGATTTTTTTTGTTTTGTTTTTACAAGCAAAAAAGTTGTTGAAACCTGTGCAAGAAAAGCAAAACATAAATGCCCAGTGCAAAAATATGCATACTGTGTGCAACCAAATCAAATTGTTGTTATTCATATTTATAAGCTGGACAATAAGATGCACATTGTTTAAAAATATAGACTTTGTTTCAGCATTACAGTTACGTGTCCCACATTGTCCCACACAAACACACCCCTTGTCCCACATATGGCTCGTAAGCACCTGGTCACCCTAGGGCAGTCTGATAAAATATAGCATTTTAAGCGCATTCACTGAATATTGAAAATATTTATTCACAGTGTTTTGTATCCACCACATGAGGCTCATAAAGCTGGAGCAGAGTTCAAAAACCTGGAAAAGGTCACTCAATAAAAACACGAGGCATAAGTGACCACAGGGCGAATATAAAGCTGATTTACTATACCGTCGGACTTTGATGGTTTACACTGTGGAAGGGAGCTACACATGACGGTCATTAAAAATAATTTAGTACAGTTTGACTTAATGCACCCGCACTTTTATGAGCTATTACTTTACACAGAGTAATATTCCTGACCTTAACACAAGGTAAGAGGATGAGCCAGCGATTTACAGCCCTCTCACACTGGAGTGGTACAAGTTGTGAAACAAATCATGTATAAATGTGTGTCCTCTGGCCCGTAACACACGGCCCCTCCCTCTTCTACTCATACTCAGTCCAGACGAATAAGCAGAGTTTTTAACGGCACAGTAAATTGGTGTCAAAGCACTAAAGAATGCAGATTGAGTATGAATGCATGTGCAGCGTCTATATTTATAGAGGTGTTTTTCATCATTACGTCCATGGACTAAAGAGCTCCGTGTGCAACAGATTCAAGATATTTAAAAGGTTTCTAAGTTAATGAGGAGAAAGCATTCGATGGGATCATTTTTATTCAGCTCCTACAAATGTCTTTTCTCTTAAATATATAACACTTTTTCTCCTTTTCGTGGTCTGGGTTTTCAGCGTTGTGGTAAATTAGTCTGTCTTGTTTCTCGTGGTGCAAAACAAGCCGTAGTGGTTGATTGATTTTACGTCCATTGATTGTAGGAGAGGTAACCACGTTGGAATTAAATGAACATAATCAATTATTGCATGTTCATTCTGTGCCTCAGAACGTCTTTCATCCTTCAGTATGACTTAAATAAATTGGACACACAGGCCTGTCTGCTGTTTGAGGAAATGACTCTGGCTTCAGTCACAAAGAATAAAGACCGATATTCCAGCATCCTTTAGTTTTACACCAGGGCTCTCAAACTCATTTTCTTTCAGGTTCCACATTCAGCCTGATCTGATCTCCAGTGGACCAGTAAAATAATAACAGAATAACCTATAAATAATGACAACTCCAAATTTTTGTCTTTGTTTTAGTGCAAAAAAAATCCCATTAAATTATGAAAATACTTACTTTTATAAACTATCCAACAAAAAAAGATGTGAATAACATGAAAAAACTCACATTTCATCGAAAATAAGTGTAATTTTAACAATATTCTGCCTCAACTTATCATTTCTACATGTTCATTATGGATCAGATCTACAAAGACACTAAACACTGAGGAACAGGCAGAAAAGAGTTAAAATTGTGCTTAATTTTCTTTAGTCCTTTCAGGTTGTTCATATTTGTTCGGGTTATTCACATTTTATTGTTACAGGATAGTTTGTAAATGTAAATATTTTCATAATGTAATGTTATTTCTTGCACTAAAACAGAAAAAAAAATTGAAGTTGTTGATTCAAGATTTTTTGCTAAATTTAAGATTTTTTTTTGGTTTAATTATAGATTATTTTTACTTAATTGAAGATTTTTATTTTTATTTTCTGCTTAATTCAAGATATTTTCCTTAATTCAAGCTAAATTTTTTTTTGCTTAATACAATTAAAGACTGTGGAATTTTTGCACTTGGCAACAACATCCCACGGGCTGCATTGGAAACTTTGGTGGGCCGCATTTGGTCCCCGGGCCGCATGTTTGAGACCCCTGTTTTACGTTATGAGAATAATGACAACCATGTAGAAAAACAGATGTTGGATATACTTCTGTCAGGTGTCAGTGCACCCCCCCGTGCACCCCCCCTGTGCACATGTGTCTGTGCTTATACAGGACCTCATAACTCAGCCGTGCTCTTTCCGTCCAAACACTCTGCTGCACATTGTGATGCTGACTCAGTTCTTTACAGATTAACAGGATACACCTTTGTGTTTTTTCTCAGGTTGAACATTTCCAATACCAAAAGGACGCACAATAATGCAGTACAGGGTATATGTGTAGTAGTGCTGTAAATGTTTTCATGTATAGAAATCTGTGAAAATCAATACCATGAACATTTATGTTTATTTACCCAGTGCATGTGTTTATGTATTAAACAGGAAACACATGCTTGTTGTTTTTGGACAGTATTCACTCTCTGCATATGCAGTGTACTCTGAGGCTGTGTTCAGACTGTGTCCATATGTGACCTGTATCTGATCTGTTAAAGACAGTTTGAACAGCACTAATCTGACCCAGACCACTTTCATATGTGGTCCTAAATCTCATACATATATCTGATATTTTACAATGCAACTTCAGTCTGATATATATACCGGCTAAAATTAGCTTAGAGGTCTTATTTATGTCTTTGTGCATAAGAAATCAATATAAGTGTATTGTGTTGGTAAATGCAAGTTATGCAAATGTACAGGATTTCAGTTCTGTTCAACATGTTGATGGTCATATGAACTATGTTTTCAGGTCAAAAATGTCCAGTTTCATCACAATTAATGCTATATTTTCATGTCACAAATGGCCAAGTTATATTTTAACTGAATTTACCTGAAAAACAAATACTTTATTCTTTTAGATTCCCCAATTTTTCTTACCAGATTCTATCCTACATATCACATGTTTTATTTTTA